>NC_069504.1:570833243-570985743 GCF_027579735.1 Bombina bombina
ATCTGGGAATCCTGGAGATTGATATCAGACTCACCGGGTAGGCCCTAAAGAGGAACCCTATCCTTCAGAAGTCTGGATTACCCAATATGTACCTTAAGTATAATGAAGAAATGGTTAATACTGAGATCTTATACTAGAAGCATTCGAACATATATGACCCCCCCTTTTTTTTTTTTTTTTTTTTTTTTTCTCCTGGCTATCTTTCTCTCCTACCCTCTCCCTTCCATTTCACTCCTTTCCCTCCTCTCTCCTTGCCACCCCCCTGTTCGGGTCACCTAGACTATTAGTAAGTACAGTTTATTAAATATCTTGTTGGTACTGTTATTTGTCCTTCTTATTTACAGATACATGATACAACGCAAGATTATTGGAAAAAAATAATAATAATACTGAGGTCGCCTGTTGTGTATTGTTTTCATTCTGTATGCCTTCATGTATTGTTTGCATAGCATTGTTATGTACAATGAGCATCAGAATTGTTATTTTCATTTTAGATGTTTGATCAGTACCTTGTTATTTCTTTTTATGATTTTTGACCTCAATAAAAATTCATTTAAAAAAAAAAATATATATATCAAAATCATGCCTAATAAACCTCATAAATATATCAATACTAGAATCATATGTAGCTGGAACAAACACACTTTTATTTTTTAATCCCAGGTTCTTAATAACCAATTAATTATCACTTGCAGATTTAGTTTGCATACCCAACACACAATCAGAATTGGAAAAAAATGACTTTAACTTTAAACTTCTATTGAATTTGTGCAGGTCTTGTTCTAACTTAAACCAATTGCACCCTTCTTGCTTACAAAAGGAAAGTCCCTTCTCCAATACTTTACATTGATCCTCTGTGAGTTGTGTGGCAGAAATATTTATGACTAACCTCTTTTCCCCTGACGCGTCTTCCTCTGTGTCTCCTGATTCGGCTGGCTGTTTACTGGACTTGCGGCGATACCTCCTGCCGCCCCGTCTCCTCCCATGTCTGATTCCCCCGACGAGGACTCAATGGTAACTTCGGAGCTGCTTACACCCTTCTGTACTCTCCGTTCTCGTTGGCGTATGAAACCGTAAGTAGTATTCCTCATACTTCCGGTCGGGTTGCGGGTCCACCGGTAAACTGCTCCAGGCCGATAATCATGCTTGTCCCTATTGAACTTGGTTCTTTTTTTGTTTTACAGTTCTTTTTTCATCTCATTAATTTTAGCATTGATTTCTTTTAAGGCTTTATCGACATCCAAGTCTCCAGCGGTCTGTCTAAGGCTTGATTCAACCTCTTTAATCTCCTCAGTCTGTGCAGCGATGGCTTTCTGCAAGAATTCAACTGTGAGTACAATCAGGTCTAAAGAGCACTTATTCAAAATGTGCTCAAACTTAGTACAATATTCTTTGTTGTTAGAAAGCAATGTAGGCCTTGTACTCATTCTTAACCCCCTAGGAATACGTTTGATACTATAGTATTCAGCCAGGGTTGATGCATGTAGTTGATAAGACATGTTCCTTTTAGCCAGCCTTTCATAACTGCTCATATTTACTTCAGATTGAGGAGTTCCTAGAAAGTCACGAGAGCCCCATACTAGGGTAGTAATTCTGGCTGCTTCAACATCTGTATAAGCAAATACCTGTGCTCCCGGAGTATCTTGGAGATCCTCCATAGTGGGGTGAGGGCAAGGACAAACAGCAGTAGATAAATATGTAAAGCCAGTTCAATATCCAGCACTCCAACCCTGAGCTGTGTGCACGCCGCTCCAGGATTACTGCAAAAATCCTCCAAAGAATGTAGCAAAAAAATAGCAGCAGCACCATTTCTCTTTATCAGCAAATTTTCTTTATTTCCACATAGTGGGAGCAAGATATAACAGAACAACGTTTCGGTTTATGCACCCTTAGTCATGTTCATTTAATGTTAACAAAGCTTCAACACCTTAAATACCTACAAACAGGTAAAAAAAAACACCTCTTTCACCTGATATCTAATTAACCAACTCTTATTAAATTCTACTGACCTCTAAGGGTTTCAACCTATATCAATACCAACAATTCAGTGTTCATTCCAAATCTTTTTTTAAAAAACAATGATGCAAATAAACAAATGTAGTTGCAAATATATTAAACAAATAATACAAAAGACAGTGTTTAAAGAAAACATTTTTTTGTTCTGATGTTGGATTTATGTTGAACAAAAAATTTGAATGCGCCAGTGGCTCATCATTTTTTGAGTAAAAATCATATCATTGAACAATTACGATTTGAAATTATAGATCACATACAAAGTCCTAGGCGAGGGGGCAATAGAAAATTGCTTTTGCAAAAACGTGAGGCATTTTGGATTAATAAATTAGACACATTAGCCCCTAATGGAATGAATAGGGAATTGGATCTAAATGTATTTCTTGGAAAAAGTTAAAAGCATTATACATTTTATGTAAGTTTTTTTCTTTAAACACTGTCTTTTGTATCCTGTTATTAATATCACAGAATACAACTACGTCTGTTTATTTGCATCATTGTTTTTTAAAAAAAGATTTGGAATGAAAACTGAATTGTTGGTATTGATATAGGTTGAAACCCCTAGAGGTCAGTAGAATTTAATAAGAGTTGGTTAATTAGATATCAGGTGAAAGAGGTGTAGTTTTTACCTGTTTGTAGGTATTTAAGGTGTTGAAGCTTTGTTAACATTAAATGAACATGACTAAGGGTGCATAACTGTTATATCTTGCTCCCACTATGTGGAAATAAAGACAATTGGCGGATAAAGAAAAGTGGTGCTGCTGCTATTTTTGTGCTACATTCTTTGCAGGATTTTTGCAGTAATCCTGGAGCGGCGTGCACACAGCTCAGGGTTGGAGTGCTTGATATTGAACTGGTTTTACATATTTATCTACTGCTGTTTGTCTTGCACTCACCCCACTATGGAGGATCTCCAAGATACTCAGGGAGCACAGGTATTTGCTTAGACAGATGTTGAAGCAGCCAGAATTACTACCCTAGTAAGGGGCTCTCGTAACTTTCTAAGAACTCCTCAATCTGAAGTAAATATGAGCAGTTATGAAAGGCTGGCTAAAAGGAACATGTCTTATCAACTACATGCATCAACCCTGGCTGAATACTATAGGATCAAACGTATTCCTAGGGGGTTAAGAATGAGTACAAGGCCTACATTGCTTTCTAACAACAAAGAATATTGTACTAAGTTTGAGCACATTTTGAATAAGTGCTCTTTAGACCTGATTGTACTCACAGTTGAATTCTTGCAGAAAGCCATCGCTGCACAGACTGAGGAGATTAAAGAGGTTGAATCAAGCCTTAGACAGACCGCTGGAGACCTGGATGTCGATAAAGCCTTAAAAGAAATCAATGCTAAAATTAATGAGATGAAAAAAGAACTGGAAAACAAAAAAAGAACCAAGTTCAATAGGGATGAGCATGATTATTAGACCGGAACAGTTTACCGGTGGACCCGCGACCCGACCGGAAGTATGAGGAATACTACTTCCGGTTTCACACGCCGATGAGAACGGAGCATACAGAAGGTTGTAAGCAGCTCCGAAGTTACCACAGAGTCCTCTTCGGGGGAATCAGACATGGGAGGAGACGGGGCAGCAGGAGGTACCGCCGCAAGTCCAGTAAACGGCCAGCCGAATCAGGAGACACAGAGGAAGAAGCGTCAGGGGAAAAGACGTTAGTCATAAATATTTCTGCCTCACAACTCACAGAGGATCAATGTAAAATATTGGAGAAGGGACTTTCCTTTTGTAAGCAAGAAGGGTGCAATTGGTTTAAGTTAGAACAAGACCTGCACAAATTCAATAGAAGTTTAAAGTTAAAGTCATTTTTTTTTCCAATTCTGATTGTGTGTTGGGTATGCAAACTAAATCTGCAAGTGATAATGAATTGTAAGAACCTGGGATTAAAAAATAAAAGTGTGTTTGTTCCAGCTACATATGATTCTAGTATTGATATATTTATGAGGTTTATTAGGCATGATTTTGATATTTTAAAGAGACAGCAATGTAATAAGCAGTTTACATCTATTATGTCTAGGAAAGATAATCAAGCCTTAAAATCTTTATGTGAGAACAAAGAGCTTATTTACAAACAGGCCGATAAGGGCGGAGCCACAGTGATTTTAGATAGAGGGTACTATATTAATGAAATACAAGGCCAATTATCTAAAACTGATGTTTATATGCCTTTAGCATTTGATCCCTCTACTAAAATCATGTGTGATAAAAAGAAATGTGTACAGAGAGCTTTTCAGAACAGGCTCATTGACAGTGAGACTAGAAATTTTCTTATCAAAGATGAGTATATAATTCCAGTGTTTTATACACTCCCGAAAGTCCACAAAAATTTGGGGGCCCAACCAGGACGCCCTATAGTAGCAGGCACTGATTCTATTTTCACCAATATATCCATTTACCTGGACAAACTCTTGAGGCCTTTTGTAGCACAAGCAATGTCTTTTATTAAAAACACTAATGATTTTTTGACTAAGATTGAGAGTTTACCCGGTAATATGGATAAATGTATTTTGTACAGCTTAGATATTGTAAGCCTTTACACCGCCATACCCCACACTAGTGGTTTAGATACTATCAAGTATGTTATAGCAAGAAGTAATAGATTTACAATTATGCAACAGCAATTTATAATTGAGTTGATGGAGATTATATTATATTGTAACTATTTTCTTCTTGAAGATTACTTTTTTGTACAAAAACAAGGTACGGCTATGGGGTCCAACGTCGCCCCTACCTATGCCAATAGTTTTATGAATATATTCGAAGAGAAATTTGTATATGAAAATGAGCTTTTTCTTCGGTGTGGCGCCACCTGGTGGCGTTACATAGATGATATATTTGGCATTTGGTGGGGCGACGTTGGCTCCCTGCAACAATTTGTATTAGAATTGAATGCAGCTTCAAGGTGCATTAAATTTACCATATCCTGGAGTGAAGAATCTTTTTAATTTCCTTGATACTAAAGTGTATAAAGATGGTTCCCTGTTAAAAACAGATTTATACAGGAAAGAAACAGATAGGAATAGTCTTTTGCATTTCACTAGTGCCCATGCACCTTCTCTGGTAAGATCATTACCCTATAGCCAGATGCTTAGAGTTAAGCGTATTGTTAAAGATGAAACTCTGGCACTTAAGAGGTTAAAAGAGATGGGTTCTAGGTTTGTGGAGCGAGGGTATCCTTACAGTATGATACAGACGCTATTGATAAAGTGTTACGATCACCAAAGGACAGGGTCAGTAATGAGAATTTTCAAAAGAGAAAGGATCCTGATAGGATGGTGTTTGTTTCAGAATTCAGTGCTCACAGTACAGCAATACAAAGGGTTATTCGAAAACATTGGCATGTCCTCAGGGAATGTAACCCAGAAGTTTTGACATTTCAAAAGCCCCCTATGCCAGCGTATACGAGACTCCCTAGTTTAAGGGATTGATTAATTAAAGCAGATGTTGGCTCTAAGAAGATATCAAACTTGGGGTTTATTACCTCAGAGAATAATGGTTGTTACCCTTGCTTAAATTGCTCTAGTTGTAACAATATGATTAAAGGAGATTTATTTACTCATCCCCTTATGGGACAGAAATTCAGGATTAGAGGTTACTATAATTGTAATGCAAATTTTATGATCTACTTAATTAAATGTTCCTGTGGGTTAATTTATATTGGAGAGACGACACAAAGGGCTAGGGATAGGATTGTTCAACATAAATCCAACATCAGAACAAAAAATTTGAATGCGCCAGTGGCTCATCATTTTTTGAGTAAAAATCATACCATTGCACAATTACGATTTCAAATTATAGATCACATACAAAGTCCTAGGCAAGGAGGCAATAGAGAATTGCTTTTGCAAAAACGTGAGGCATTTTGGATTCATAAATTGGACACATTAGCCCCTAATGGAATGAATAGGGAATTGGATCTAAATAAATTTATTTGAAAAAAGTTAAAAGCATTATAAATTTTATGTAATTTTTTTTTTTTTAAACACTGTCTTTTGTATTCTGTGATTAATATCTTTGCAACTACATCTGTTTATTTGCATCATTGTTTTTAAAAAAAATTTGGAATGAAAACTGAATTGTTGTTATTGATATAGGTTGAAATCACTAGAGGTCAGTAGAATTTAATAAGAGTTGGTTAATTAGATGTCAGGTGAAAGAGGTGTGTTTTTTTTTTTTTTTTTTTCATTTTCAAAACTTTATTAAGAGAAAGTAATAACAGTACATACATCAAAAGGTGAGGGTTACAAAGGAAAATTTAGGGAGGGGGGAAGGGGGACGGGAGGGAGGAGGAGTTGAAAGTTAGGAAGAGGTAGGGGAGTGTGGAGAGGAGAGGTAATACTAATGCATTCCCTTTTAAGGGGGTTCCAGAGCAATGCCCCCCAGTCCAGTAAGAACCTTTAGGTTCCCATCACCGGATATCATCCTATGCGCTAGGCCGAAAGACAGAAATCACTGGGCTCCACTTCTCCAACATATATTCATGCAGTTCTATTTTGTCATCCCTCATGTATCTAAATCTTTCTAGCTGCAAATGTCTATCCACCTGGGACGCCCAGTCCTCTACTGTTGGGATGTCCGCCCTTTTCCACTTCCTAGGGATCAGGGATTTAGCACTGTTAAGCATTATAAAAAAAAGGTGTTTAGAGGGCTTATCTTTAAATTTGGGAAGGTCGTGGAACAGCAGCAAGCTGGGCGATCTAGTCAGAGATATGTTAAGCGCGGCCTCCATCTTGTCTAGGACTGACTGCCAGTAAGGCCTAATGGGATCACATTCCCACCAAATGTGAAGGAGGGTACCATGTTTCCCGCAACCCCGCCAGCACCCACCGTCAGTCTGCTTATATATTTTCTGAATTCTGTCAGGTGAAAGGTACCACCTAGACAGATATTTATAATTAGATTCAACCACCCTCGTTGAGACCGAGGCCCTCACATAGGCGGTTAGTGTCTTATGCCACTCCTTATCAGTAGGAGGTGGGTTGAGCTCCCTGTTCCAACGTCTCACATATTCAGGGAAAGGGGTTTCTTTATGTAAAAGGATCAAGCGGTAGGCTATAGAGATCAAATGTTTCGGTGTGTTCGGGAGTAGGCATAGGGATTCCAGAGTGGTCAATTGTCTAGTCACGTCGCTTGATCTTTTGTGTGTTGATAGGAAATGTTGTAGTTGCGTGTAAAAAAACCAAGGGATGTCAAGTCCAGTGTGAACCAAGTCCACTCTGTCCATAAGTCTTTTATTCGTCAGAAGGCGGTAAAAAACTATTTGTGTAAGTCGGGTTTTATCTATTGGCAGCCGCTGTGTACAAGTGAAAGGTATGTCTGGGTTGTCTATAAATGATGTAAGTGGTGAAGGGTTAGTGGTAATGTGTGGATAGTCCACCAGGGTTCTATCCCACTGTGTGCAAAATTCTTTAATAAGGGGATAATTCTCCAAGACTTTGGGCCTAGATTTGGCGGAGGTCCACCCCAGTGTTCCTAAATTTTGCACTTCCAGAATTGTCCTGCATATTTGGACCCAGGTTTTATCTGAAGAGTTGTGACACCATTCAACTTGGTGTTGGAGGTTAATAGCTTTCCTGTATATGGTTAAGTTAGGAAT
The DNA here is from genome assembly GCF_027579735.1 of Bombina bombina. Lineage (NCBI taxonomy): Eukaryota > Metazoa > Chordata > Amphibia > Anura > Bombinatoridae > Bombina > Bombina bombina. Next base: position 570,840,870 of record NC_069504.1, read on the forward strand.
TCCCAGTCCCCCTCTCTCTTTCGGTAAATAAAGAGTTTTCCTTGCAATTCGCGGTTTAGCTCCTTTCCAAATAAACTCCTCTATCACCCTTTGGAATCTGTGTAGAAAGTGCATAGGTAATGGGATGGGAAGAGTTTGGAGGTAATACAGTATCCTAGGTAGAGTATTCATTTTCACAATACCGATTCTCCCAAGCCAGGAGACCGGTTTGTTTCTCCAGGAGGAAAGATCCCCTGTAATTTCGGTGAGTAAATTTGAATAATTGGCCTCGTGTAATGTGTCCGGTGTGGGGGTGAGGTTAATCCCTAAATATCTGAGAGTGCGGGTTTGTATGCGTAAGGGACACAAAGAGGAAAGCTGGCAAACCTCTGCCTGAGGGAGAGTAATATTTAATATTTCTGATTTGTTTTTGTTTAAATGAAAATTTGAAAATCGGCCATACTCCTCAAATTCCCTTAGCACTTCTGGGAGTGAAGTTAGTGGATCTGTTAAAGAAAGTAAAACATCGTCCGCATACATGGACAATTTGTGCTCTTGATCTCCTATCTGCAAACCCTTAATTTTCCCATTATCCCTAATTTTCTGAGCTAGGACCTCCATAACCAGAACAAATAGTAATGGGGACAATGGGCACCCTTGCCTGGTTCCATTTGTAATATGGAAGGGGTCAGATAGTATGTTATTGATCCTGACCTGAGCCGAAGGGGCTGTGTAAAGTGCGAAGATCTTTTGTATAAAAGTCTGTCCAACTTTCATCTTCGACAGGACCGCTTTCAAAAAATTCCAGCTGATCCTGTCGAAGGCCTTCTCAGCGTCAGTAAAGACCAAAATCATTGGGACCTTATTAATTTGTGCGTAATTACAAAGTAGAGTAGCTTTTATAGTGTTGTCCCTGGCCTCTCGACCAGGTACAAAACCTACTTGGTCCGGGGAGATTAATTTAGGCAAAAATTTGTTCAATCTGCTAGAGAGAATTTTGGCAAATATCTTTATATCCACATTAAGGAGTGATATTGGTCAAAAATTTTCTGGTCGGTTCGTCGGTTTACCCGGTTTAGGGATAGTAGTAATGTGGGCTGTGAGCATGGAGGGGGGAAATCCCTGGGAGGTATCGAGAGTATTGAACAGACAGGCCAAATGAGGGGCTAAGACCGATTTGTAAAGCTTATAGTATTTGGCACTAAAGCCATCAGGACCCGGACTCTTACCAGCCGGTAGGTCATCTATGATACGTGATACTTCCTCTGAAGAGATAGGAGCGTCCAAAATCTCTACCTCAGCCTGCGACAGGGAAGGTAGTGTAATTGAGTCCAGATAAGAACTCAGGTCAGAGGAAGATGATCTCTTTATACTGTTTTGGGAGGGAAGAGAGGATTTTTGTAAATTATAGAGATCATGATAATATACCCTTAGCGTCTCAGCAATAGCTGGACTATCTGCATGTGTAAGGCCGCTTTTGTCTATCAATGAGTGAAAGTGTGTTTTCAACTGTTTTCTCCTAAGTGCCCTGGCTAACAGTCTACCAGGTTTATCCCCAAATTCATAAAATTTTTGTTGATTCCGTAACGCCATTTTCTGATGTTCTAGCGTGTGAATATCCTGAATGTCTCTTCTAGCTTTGGTAAGGTCATTAAGCACAGAGGAGTCTGACGGATTCTTTTTGTGTTTTATTTCTAACTCACGTATACAGGAGAGAAGTGAAGAGAACCGTGCCCTAGCTTGTTTTGCCATAATGGCTTTTTGTTTAATGAGTTCGCCTCGGAGTACACATTTGTGGGCTTCCCAAAGTATGTGTTTAGGAGTATCAGCTGTGTCATTAATGGTGAAATAGTCAGTAAGTGTAGTCTCTATTTTCCCCCTAAGCAACTGGTTGTTAAGTAGAAAGTCGTCAAACCTCCATAGGAATGGATGGTCTGGAATAGTCGGCCATCTTAATTTACAGAGTACTGGAGCATGATCGGACCAAGTCATGGGGAGGATTTGCACCTTCTCTACAGAGGCCAGTGTGGATTGGTCAGTAAAAATATAGTCAATTCTAGTATACAAGTCATGGGGTTGGGAAAAAAAGGTATAGTCTCGTCTTGTGGGGAATTGTGTTCTCCAAGTGTCATGTACAGCTAGTTCTTCTAATCTAGTGTTACATTGCTTGATGATCTTTTTTGGGACAGATGCTATCCCCCTAGATGTATCAAGTAGTGGATCCAGAGGTAGATTAAAGTCTCCTGCGAGGAGCAGAGCTCCCTTTTGTGTTTCGAGTACCTTATTGGTTAAAATTGTCATGAAATTATGTTGACGTGTATTTGGAAAGTATGCATTAACCAACGTAACAGGTCTGTTATGCAAAATGCCTACTACTATTAGATAACGGCCTTCTGGATCCTTAATCTCTTGGGTCAATTTGAACGATATAGAATGTTTTATAATAATTCCCACTCCATTTTTCTTGGTAGGGCCAGAGGCAAAGAAAGATGTTGGGAATTTGGGATTCGGCCATCTTGGTTCCCTCCCCTTTTTAAAATGGGTTTCCTGCAAGTACACAATGTCACAGTTTAACCTAGTCGCGTCTTTAATCAAATGGGATCTCTTTTCAGGTGTATTGAGGCCTTTAACATTTATAGTTAGGACTGTCAAACTCTGTGTGCCCCGGGGTTCCATCCTGCAGGATAAGTGTCAGCTGATAAGGAGGGAATTAGGAGGTGGTGGGGCGGGGAAGGATGGGGAAAGGAGGAGGGAGAGAGAAGGAGAACAGAAAAAAAAAAAAAGAAAAAGGTAAAGAAAAAGGGAAAAAGGATTAAATAAACAGGAGTTAGTAGAGTAATGTTAGATGTTCCAGCAGAGCGCTGGAGGTAGAGGAATTTCCAAGATAGATACCTATATATTCCTTCTGGAATATAGAAGGAAAAGACAAGGAAGTAAATAGAGTAAAATAAACGTGGGGTCAGTATCCCCACACCCGATTGGCAAAAAATATATAAAAAAAGTAAGAATAATTCAGAACTTAGGGAACAATTTGTCTTAAACTTATACACTGAAGTAGGTACTCTTTACATATGTATATAAAATAATCTGACAAACACATTTTTCAAAAATAGAGCAAGGCAGTGATTTGAGTTTAAGTGGGAACAACAACTAATATAATCAATAGTTTAAACAAATAAACCGTTGTAGTCGGCATTGGGGTCCACTGATGTCCAGCACAGATCTCTACCGGTACCATTGTTAAACTACAATGCGACAAAACGGTGATGGAATATAGGCCGCATACTGCTCACGTCCCAGGGGACGTCACCTTGCAGCAAGCAAAACTTTTTTTTTTTTTTTTTTTTTCTTTTAAATAATTAACCTGGGAGTAGGGGAGTGAAGCAAGTTACACTCAATATCCTATGGAAAGAAAAACATAATACCAATTTCCTCCAAAGCTGTATATAGATGGCAGTCAGTAGTTATAGTCTCTAAGAGTCAGATATTGTATGGAATGTTCTATATGGCAAAAAAGTTTGTTCAAACACCACAGCGTTCCCTGAATAAACATGACATTGCCTAATAAATAGCTCTACGGGACATTAAAACATTGCAAGTAGTGGATTGGGCAAATAATCATTGCAAACTGAGGGGGCTTAAGTTTCCAACCCAAAGAAAATAAAACAGCATACACCCAGCAAACATAACTGAAAGGTAAAGTACTTATCCAGTTCCCTGCAGTGTGTGTCCAGATGGTAGGTTAAAGGCAAAAAGCACCATTCATGTATAAGAAGTTTGAGCAGAATCGTCTACTCCCTGCAGAGAAGGATCTTGTTGGGTGCTCCCCGTCTGATCAGGTGACATAATATCGATTCCAAGTATTCTGCAGAATTCAGGAAGGTCAACCGGTGATCTGTAGATTGTCTGCGTACCATTTTTAGAGGCTATGAGGCTTACTGGGAAACCCCACTTATATGGTATCTTGTGGGCTTGAAGTTCAGATGTGATAAATTTGAGATCTCTTCTCTTTTGCAAGGTGGCCAGGCTCAAGTCAGAAAAGATCTGCAGGGGGATCCCTGCATGAGTTATGTTCTGAAGGCTCCTCGCCTTTTGCATAATCATATCTTTGTCCTTATAGCTAAGGAACTTGACTATGATGTCCCTGGGCGGGGCCTTAGGTGGGGGTCTGGGTCTGAGGGCCCTATGCGTCCTTTCAATAGGTATGTCGGTGGAGCTCGGGGTTCCCTTCAATGTGCGGAAGAAGTCCTGCAAGTAACCCTCAAGTGCCACATTAGAGACGGATTCTGGGACTCCGCGGATCCTGACATTGCTCCGCCGCCCCCTGTTGTCTAAATCTTCCATTCTGGATAGCAAAAATTGTATACTCTCCTCATGATCTCTAATGCGCTGAGAGTTAGTTGTCACTTTGGTAGAGAGAGTTTCATGTTTGTTCTCTAGCGTTTGTACTTGCTGTGTCACTTGGGTGATATCCCTCTTCAGGTCACCAAAAAAGGATCTCATTTCAGCTAGGACTTTATTAATATCCTCTTTTGAGGATATAGTGTTAAGGTCACTCCTAGTCAAGTATTCCTGTGGCTGCTGTGATGTAAAACAAGTCAGTTCCAAGGCATCCTGAGTGGGAGAAAACATAATTTATGCTTACCTGATAAATTCCTTTCTCCTGTAGTGTGATCAGTCCACGGGTCATCATTACTTCTGGGATATTAACTCCTCCCCAACAGGAAGTGCAAGAGGATCACCCAGCAGAGTTGCTATATAGCTCCTCCCCTCTACGTCACACCCAGTCATTCGACCAAGAACCAACGAGAAAGGAGAAGCTAAAGGGTGCAGTGGTGACTGGAGTATAATTTAAAAATTTTGACCTGCCATAAAAAACAGGGCGGGCCGTGGACTGATCACACTACAGGAGAAAGGAATTTATCAGGTAAGCATAAATTATGTTTTCTCCTGTTAAGTGTGATCAGTCCACGGGTCATCATTACTTCTGGGATACCAATACCAAAGCAAAAGTACACGGATGACGGGAGGGACAGGCAGGCTCTTTATACAGAAGGAACCACTGCCTGAAGAACCTTTCTCCCAAAAATAGCCCCCGAAGAAGCAAAAGTGTCAAATTTGTAAAATTTGGAAAAAGTATGAAGCGAAGACCAAGTTGCAGCCTTGCAAATCTGTTCAACAGAGGCCTCATTCTTAAAGGCCCAAGTGGAAGCCACAGCTCTAGTGGAATGAGCTGTAATTCTTTCAGGAGGCTGCTGTCCAGCAGTCTCATAAGCTAAACGTATTATGCTACGAAGCCAAAAAGAGAGAGAGGTAGCAGAAGCTTTTTGACCTCTCCTCTGACCAGAGTAAACGACAAACAGGGAAGACGTTTGTCGAAAATCTTTAGTTGCCTGTAAATAAAATTTTAGGGCACGAACTACATCCAGATTGTGCAGAAGTCGTTCCTTCTTTGAAGAAGGATTTGGACACAAGGATGGAACAACAATCTCTTGATTGATATTCCTGTTAGTGACTACCTTAGGTAAGAACCCAGGTTTAGTACGCAGAACTACCTTATCCGAGTGAAAAATCAAATAAGGAGAATCACAATGTAAGGCTGATAACTCAGAGACTCTTCGAGCCGAGGAAATAGCCATTAAAAATAGAACTTTCCAAGATAACAACTTTATATCAATGGAATGAAGGGGTTCAAACGGAACGCCCTGTAAAACGTTAAGAACAAGGTTTAAACTCCATGGCGGAGCAACAGTTTTAAACACAGGCTTAATCCTGGCCAAAGCCTGACAAAAAGCCTGAACGTCTGGAACTTCTGACAGACGTTTGTGCAACAGAATGGACAGAGCTGAGATCTGTCCCTTTAAGGAACTAGCGGATAAACCCTTTTCTAAACCTTCTTGTAGAAAAGACAATATCCTAGGAATCCTAACCTTACTCCAAGAGTAACCTTTGGATTCGCACCAATATAGGTATTTACGCCATATTTTATGGTAAATCTTTCTGGTAACAGGCTTCCTAGCCTGTATTAAGGTATCAATTACTGACTCAGAAAATCCACGTTTTGATAAAATCAAGCGTTCAATTTCCAGGCAGTCAGCTTCAGAGAAATTAGATTTTGATGTTTGAAGGGACCTTGAATCAGAAGGTCCTGTCTCAGAGGCAGAGACCAAGGTGGACAGGATGACATGTCCACTAGATCTGCATACCAGGTCCTGCGTGGCCACGCAGGCGCTATTAGAATCACCGATGCTCTCTCCTGTTTGATCCTGGCAATCAATCGAGGAAGCATCGGGAAGGGTGGAAACACATAAGCTCTCCCGAAGGTCCAAGGTGCTGTCAAAGCATCTACCAGGGCCGCTCCCGGATCCCTGGACGCTTGGCGTTCTGTCGAGACGCCATGAGATCTATTTCTGGTTTGCCCCAACGACGAAGTATTTGGGCAAAGACCTCCGGATGAAGTTCCCACTCCCCCGGATGAAAAGTCTGACGACTTAAGAAATCCGCCTCCCAGTTCTCCACTCCCGGAATGTGGATTGCTGATAGGTGGCAAGAGTGAGACTCTGCCCAGCGAATTATCTTTGATACTTCCATCATTGCTAGGGAGCTTCTTGTCCCTCCTTGATGGTTGATGTAAGCTACAGTCGTGATGTTGTCCGACTGAAATCTGATGAACCCCCGAGTTGTTAACTGGGGCCAAGCCAGAAGGGCATTGAGAACTGCTCTCAATTCCAGAATGTTTATTGGAAGGAGACTCTCCTCCTGAGTCCATGATCCCTGAGCCTTCAGGGAATTCCAGACAGCGCCCCAACCTAGCAGGCTGGCGTCTGTTGTTACAATCGTCCATTCTGGTCTGCTGAATGGCATCCCCCTGGACAGATGTGGCCGAGAAAGCCACCACAGAAGAGAATTTCTGGTCTCTTGATCCAGATTCAGAGTAGGGGACAAATCTGAGTAATCCCCATTCCACTGACTTAGCATGCACAATTGCAGCGGTCTGAGGTGTAAGCGTGCAAAGGGTACTATGTCCATTGCCGCTACCATTAAGCCGATCACCTCCATGCATTGAGCCACTGACGGGTGTTGAATGGAATGAAGGGCACGGCAAGCGTTTTGAAGTTTTGTTAACCTGTCTTCTGTCAGGTAGATCTTCATTTCTACAGAATCTATAAGAGTCCCCAAGAAGGGAACTCTTGTGAGTGGAAAGAGAGAACTCTTCTTTTCGTTTACCTTCCACCCATGCGATCTTAGAAATGCCAGTACTAACTCTGTATGAGACTTGGCAGTTTGAAAGCTTGAAGCTTGTATCAGAATGTTGTCTAGGTATGGAGCTACCGAAATTCCTCGCAGTCTTACCACCGCCAGAAGAGCCCCCAGAACCTTTGTGAAGATTCTTGGAGCCGTAGCCAACCCAAATGGAAGAGCTACAAACTGGTAATGCTTGTCTAGGAAGGCAAACCTTAGATACTGGTAATGATCTCTGTGGATCGGAATGTGAAGGTAAGCATCCTTTAAATCCACTGTGGTCATGTACTGACCCTTTTGGATCATGGGTAGAATTGTCCGAATAGTTTCCATTTTGAACGATGGAACTCTTAGGAATTTGTTTAGGATCTTTAAATCCAAGATTGGTCTGAAGGTTCCTTCTTTCTTGGGAACCACAAACAGATTTGAGTAAAATCCCTGTCCGTGTTCCGACCGCGGAACCGGATGGATCACTCCCATTAGTAACAGATCTTGTATGCAGCATAGAAACGCCTCCTTCTTTATTTGGTTTGTTGACAACCTTGACAGATGGAATCTCCCTTTTGGGGGAGAGGTTTTGAAATCCAGAAGATATCCCTGAGATATGATCTCTAGTGCCCAGGGATCCTGGACATCTCTTGCCCAAGCCTGGGCGAAGAGAGAAAGTCTGCCCCCCACTAGATCCGTTCCCGGATCGGGGGCCCTCAATTCATGCCGTCTTAGGGGCAGCAGCAGGTTTTCTGGCCTGCTTGCCCTTGTTCCAGGACTGGTTAGGTCTCCAGCCTTGTCTGTAACGAGCAACAGCTCCTTCCTGTTTTGGAGCAGAGGAAGTTGATGCTGCTCCTGCTTTGAAATTACGAAAGGAACGAAAATTAGACTGTCTAGCCCTAGGCTTGGCTCTGTCTTGAGGCAGGGCATGGCCTTTACCTCCTGTAATGTCAGCGATAATTTCTTTCAAACCGGGCCCGAATAAGATCTGCCCTTTGAAAGGTATGTTAAGTAACTTAGATTTAGAAGTAACGTCAGCTGACCACGATTTTAGCCACAGAGCTCTGCGTGCCTGAATGGCGAAACCGGAATTCTTAGCCGTAAGTTTAGTTAAATGTACTACGGCATCAGAAACAAATGAATTAGCTAGCTTAATGGTTTTAAGCCTGTTTGAAATTTCTTCGATAGTAATTGAGTCAAGAGTCTCTTCCAGGGACTCGGACCAAAAAGCGGCCGCGGCCGTGACAGACGCAATACATGCAAGGGGTTGTAGTATAAAACCTTGTTGAACAAACATTTTCTTAAGGTAACCCTCTAATTTTTTATCCATTGGATCTGAAAAGGCACAGCTATCCTCCACCGGGATAGTGGTATGCTTAGCCAGAGTAGAAACCGCTCCCTCCACCTTAGGGATCGTCTGCCATAAGTCCCGCGTGGTGGCGTCTATTGGGAACATTTTTCTAAATACAGGAGGGGGGGAAAGGGTACACCGGGCCTATCCCACTCCTTAGTAATTATCTCTGTAAGCCTCTTAGGTATAGGAAATACGTCAGTACTCGCCGGTACCGCATAGTATCTATCCAGCCTACATAACTTCTCTGGAATTGCAACGGTGTTACAATCATTCAGAGCCGCTAATACCTCCCCTAGTAGAACGCGGAGGTTCTCAAGCTTAAACTTAAAATTAGAAATGTCTGAATCCACTCTATTGGGATCAGAACCGTCACCTGCAGATTGAAGCTCTCCGTCCTCATGTTCCGCATACTGTGACCCAGTATCTGACATGGCCCTAGTATTATCAGCGCACTCTGTTCTCACCCCAGAGTGGTCACGCTTCCCTCTAAGTTCTGGTAATTTAGACAAAACTTCAGTCATAACATTAGCCATGTCCTGCAGTGTGATTTGTAATGGCCGCCCTGAAGTACTCGGCGTTACCAAATCACGCACCTCCCGAGCGGGAGATTCAGGTACTGACACGTGAGGCAAGTTAGTCGGCATAACTTTCCCCTCGTTGTTTGGTGAATGATGTTCAATTTGTACAGATTGACTTTTATTTAAAGTAGCATCAATGCAATTAGTACATAAATTTCTATTGGGCTCCACTTTGGCTTTAGCACATATAGCACAGAGATATTCCTCTGAATCAGACATGTTAAACACACTAGCAATTAAACCAGCAGCTTGGAAATACTTTTCAATTTAAATTTCAATAGTATGAAAAAAACGTACTGTGCCTTTAAGAAGCACAGAAGTTATGACAGTTGAGAAACAATAAAATCAAATTTTAACCGGAAAAAATATATATTTAACAAAGGATTGTCCCCATTAGCAATGGATAACTAACCCTTAAATGACAGAAAAAAGGTACAGAATATAACGTTTTTATCACAGTCAAGCACTATCTCACAGGTCTGCTGTGAGTGATTACCTCCCTCAAAATAACTTTTGACGACCCTTAAGCTCTGTAGAGACGAACCGGATCATGCAGGGAAGAAAAACAGACTTGTGACTGAATTCCTGATGCGTAGCAAAAGCGCCAAATTAAGCCCCTCCCCCTCACACACAACAGTGAGGGAGATCAGTAAACTGTCAAAAATTGAATAAAATGCCCGCCAAGTGGATAATTAGTGCCCAACACAATTTTTCACCCAGTACCTCAGAAAATTAAACGATTTAACATGCCAGCAAAACGTTTAACCTGATAATAAATTGTCACAGAAACCTACTGCTAGCCGTTCTCACTGCAATATAGGCTAAGGTTTATTCATACAGTATCATTCCAGTGAAGTGCCATTCCCCAGAATACTGAAGTGAAAATATACATACATGACAGCCTGATACCAGTTGCTACTACTGCATTTAAGGCTGAACTTACTTTATATAGGTATTTGCAGTATTTTCTAATCAATTCCATTCTCAGAAAATAATAAGCTGCTACATACCTCTTTGCAGGTGACCCTGCCCGCTGTCCCCTGATCTGAAGTATACCTCACCCCTCAGATGGCCGAGAACAGCAACATGATCTTAACTACTCCGGCTAAAATCATATAGAAACTCAGGTAGATTCTTCTTCAAATTCTCCCTGAGAAGGAACAACACACTCCGGTGCTGTTTTAAAATAACAAACTTTTGATTGAAGTTATAAAAACTAAGTATAATCACCACAGTCCTCTCACACATCCTATCTATTAGTTGGGTGCAAGAGAATGACTGGGTGTGACGTAGAGGGGAGGAGCTATATAGCAACTCTGCTGGGTGATCCTCTTGCACTTCCTGTTGGGGAGGAGTTAATATCCCAGAAGTAATGATGACCCGTGGACTGATCACACTTAACAGGAGAAAGGGATCTGTTTTCTGACATGTCTGTGCTAGGTGTAGCAGCTCTAAGGTAGTTAGTTAGGCTTGAGGATTTGAGACCCCTCTCTAATTTGTTATTTTTCCTATTAGACATATTGTGGTAAATGTCTAGAAGCCAATTTCTGTCCGCTAATATATCTTTTATTTGAAGTCTGTATGTAGATAAAGTATTTATTTAAGGCCCTTATGCGAGGGGTGTAAGAGATAGGGACTGCGTCACTGATCTTATACTTCTGCTGTGAGGCCTGCCAAATGCCAGTTCATATGTTAAGACACAAATTTCCCATAAAATAAATGCAAAGCTCCTCCAAAAAGAGCCGTCAAACACAAGCCCCAACAGATCTCTTGGTTAACAGAATACGCCCTATGCTGCTCAGAGCGTATACTATAGTTATACTGGGGACATGTGACAGGAGCAACTGTACACCGGGGTGTAAGATGTCGCGGGACAGCCGCGCTCAGAGTACTCACGAGCCTCCTGTGTGTTGTCAAGCACCCGGTGTTGCGATCGGTCTCCGAATCACTCAGGCACTGTTTCCAGACTCCTCCGGTCAAATCCTGAGCTCCTGCGCACCGGGCCGATATACAGCTGCGGGTCTGATGCGGTTTGATTGCCCCTGTCTGATAGGTATGTGCAGATAGTTGGTATTGTCTCTACACCACACCAGCAAACCACCAACAATAGGGAGATCCTTTTACACTTTGCTACCGGGCTGCGGGTCCCCCGATTGAGGCAAACACCGGAACAGGCCGCAAACGGCCCACAGAGGCAGTTTAGGTATACGATTAGTTGTCACCAGAGGTCTGATTCAGGTCTCCTTAGGGGCTATGGTACGGCAAACAGTAGTACCTACATTTAGATCATAGATTATAGGACAGAGTTCCCTTTAATTATATTTTAATCGGGTGTGGGGCATTAGAGCCAAAACTTAGGCAGCCATCTCCCTGCGTGGCTAGACTCCGCCCCCCGAAAGAGGTGTGGTTTTTACCTGTTTGTAGGTATTTAAGGTGTTGAAGCTTTGTTAACATTAAATGAACATGACTAAGGGTGCACAACCCGAAACGTTGTTCTGTTATATCTTGCTCCCACTATGTGGAAATAAAGAGAATTTGCTGATAAAGAAAAGTGGTGCTGCTGCTATTTTTGTGCTTCATAGGGGCTGAGAGGGAGAGTTCTGTGCCCAGGGTATGGTTGATGCACCGTTCCAGTTGGGACCAGTAGTTTGATAGCTTGGGGCATGTCCACCATATATGGGAATGTGTGCCAATCTCACCACAACATCTCCAGCAACTGGAGTTGGCCCCTGGGAATATGTCATGAACTCTCTGGGGTGTAAGATACCAGCGTGAGAGAATTTTGTAGTTTAGTACTGCCAGAGCCATGGAGGTAGAAGAAGAGTGGGTCAGACGGAAACCTTATCTCCAAGTGTCGTCGGGAATCTGTATCTGAAGTTATGATTCCCAATTAGAGGTGTATGTTGGCTTTTTACAGGAATGAACCTCTAAGAATCTTATATGAAATGGACAGGTGAGCTTTTTTAATACTAAGGTTAAGACATATTTTTTAAAAGGGATTGAGAGTTTGGGTGATATCTTTTTTATGTGAGCAATCATGGATTTCTTGGCGTATTTGGAAGTATGAAAAACAGCTATGGAATGGGGAACCCAGGGTGTCCCTCAATGTTATTCTTTCATTAGGTCGCTGAGCGTACCATATATTTAGCGTAGCTCTGACGCAATTATTTTTTTCATAGTTAAGGTAGGTCTATGTGATTTAGTGATCCAACAGACATCTATCATCAGGTGCTGCTTAATTAAGGTAGTTTCAATTTGGATCCAGAGTTTGGATGGAGGATTATGATTCCATGTTATTATCCGCGCAAGATGTGTAGCTTTATAATAGAGTGCTAAGTTGGGTACATTCAGTCCTCCATCCTCCTTACTTAGATAGAGGGTGTTGCAATCTACTCTTGGTTTTTTATATGTCCAGATAAAGGATTCCAACATTCTTTGTTGGGTTACTAAGTAATGACGTGGTAACAAAATAGGGAGTGCCTCAAACATGTAAAGGTATTTAGGGATGATCATCATTTTTATTGTGTTAATGCGACCTATCCGAGATAAGTGGCCCTGTTTATGCCAAGATTCCAACAGAGAAGAGACATTAGTTTGAAGTTTTATATAGTTCTCTTGGTATAAATCTTGGGGTGTTTTTGAACAATTAATCCTAGTTATTTGAGGGAGCTGGTAATAGTAACATGAGTATTATGTAATAGATAATCCATGTCTTTGGTGTTTATATTAATGGGAATAAGTCCTGATTTTTCCATATTTATAGAATAGTTGGAAACCTGTTTATATTTTTCCATCACTTGTATTAGTGCCAGTAAAGAAGCTGATAGTGATTGCAATGTAAAGATAATGTCGTCTGCAAAGAGAAGAAATTTTTGCGAAATATTACCAGTTGAGATACCCTTAATATTTCAGTTACTCCTAATCTGAATCGCCAATACTTCGACTGTAATGGCGAACAACAAGGGGGACAACGGACATCCTTCACGGGTGCCATTCGATATGGGGAAGGATTGGGAGACCGTATTGTTGACTTTGACTTTAGCTCGGAGATTAGTATATAAGACTGCATTCTAGTTATAAATTTATTTGAAAATCCAAATTATGACAGGGCCGACCACATGAAATGCCAGTCAACCCTGTCAAAAGCCTTCTCGGCATCAATGAAGAGAAGGACAAGGGTTTTTTTTTTATCATATGATGTTTGTAATGTATGGAGCACTCTTGTAGTGTTGTCTTTGGCCTTTTGTCCTCTAATAAATCCAACCTGATCCGGGTGGATAATTTTTGGTAGGAGTACATTAAGACGATTTGCTATTATTTTTGTGTAAATCTTAATGTCGATGTTTATAAGCGATATTGGCCTATAATTGTTGACTAGATCTTTGGGTTTATCAGGCTTGGGGATAACTGTTATTATGGCATCTAAAAGTGACTGAGAAAATTAATGTCCTTGATCTATTGAATGAAACAACTCATGTAAATGGGGGCCGATTTTACATTGGAGTAGTTGATAAAATTTGGCAGTAAGTCCGTCCGGCCCAGGGAACTTACTCGTGGGTAGGGATTTGATAGTGTTTACTACCTCTTGCATTTTTATTGGGGAGTCTAAAGCGTGCAGGTCGTCTTCTTTGACAGTCGGCACATTAATGGACTTGAGGTATGAGTCCATCGCTGCATGTCTCTCGTTCTCATTTGGACTGTGTAGGTTGCATAGTGAGGAATAGTATGAAACAAAACTGTTTGCTATGTCTTCATACTTAGTGTGCACTGTCCCAGAGTGGTGTTTAATAGATTGGATGTAGGGATCTAGCTAGCATGTGCCCTGCTTTGTTAGTTTGGATCATAATGATATCCAATAGTTTTTTATGGAAGTCATGCAGTGCTATTGACCGTTTTTCAGCAGATAAGAATCCCAAGATGTGTATTGGTCCATCTTGTGTATATATTGCCATTATGTGGAGTGCTAATAGAGGTTAGGCAAAAATATAACAAAATACCTAATTACAAGAAGGGTATCAGGAGACTAGGGAACGGGATAGGGGATGGGGTTATCCAAGGTAAATGTGTAAAGGGTGAAATCAACTTAAATTTATTCAATTAATCCAAATTGGGTTCTGAATAAAGTGTTATACAGTGGGGCAAAAAAATATTTAGTCAGCCACCAATTGTGCAAGTTCTCCCACTTAAGAAGATGAGAGAGGCCTGTAATTTTCATCATAGGTATACCTCAACTATGAGAGACAAAATGTGGAAACAAATCCAGACAATTACATTGTCTGATTTGGAAAGAATTTATTTGCAAATTATGGTGGAAAATAAGTATTTGGTAACCTACAAACAAGCAAGATTTCTGGCTCTCACAGACCTGTATCTTCTTCTTTAAGAGGCTCCTCTGTCCTCCACTCATTACCTGTATTAATGGCACCTGTTTGAATAGTTATCAGTATAAAAGACACCTGTCCACAACCTCAAACAGTCACACTCTAAACTCCACTATGGTGAAGACCAAAGAGCTGTCGAAGGACACCAGAAACAAAATTGTAGACCTGCACCAGGCTGGGAAGACTGGATCTGCAATAGGCAAGCAGCTTGGTGTGAAGAAATCAACTGTGGGAGCAATAATTAAAAAATGGAAGACATACAAGACCACTGATAATCTCCCTTGATCTGGGGCTCCACGCAAGATCTCACCCCGTGGGGTCAAAATGATCACAAGAACAGTGAGCAAACATCCCAGAACCATACGGGGGGACCTAGTGAATAACCTGCAGAGAGCTGGGACCAACGTAACAAAGGCTACCATCAGTAACACACTACGCCGCCAGGGACTCAGATCCTGCAGTGCCAGACGTGTCCCCCTGCTTAAGCCAGTACATGTCCGGGCCCATCTGAAGTATGCTAGAGAGCATTTGGATGATCCAGAAGTGGACTGGGAGAATGTCATATGGTCAGATGAAACCAAAGTAGAACTGTTTGGTAGAAACACAACTTGTCATGTTTGGAGGAGCGAGAACACCATACCTACTGTGAAGCATGGGGGTGGCAACATCATGCTTTGGGGCTGTTTCTCTGCAAAGGGAACAAGACGACTGATCCATGTACATGAAAGAATGAATGGGGCCATGTATTGTGAGATTTTGAGTGCAAACCTCCTTCCATCAGCAAGGGCATTGAAGATGAAACGTGGCTGGGTCTTTCAGCATGACAATGATCCCAAACACACCACCCGGGCAATGAAGGAGTGGCTTCGTAAGAAGCATTTCAAGGTCCTGGAGTGGCCTAGCCAGTCTCCAGATCTTAACCCCATAGAAAACCTTTGGAGGGAGTTGAAAGTCTGTGTTGCCCAGCGACAGCCCCAAAACATCACTGCTCTAGAGGAGATCTGCATGCAGGAATTGGCCAACATACCAGCAACAGTGTGTGACAATCTTGTGAAGACTTACAGAAAACGTTTGACCTCTGTCATTGCCAACAAAGGATATATAACAAAGTATTGAGATGAACTTTTGATATTAACCAAATACTTATTTTCCACCATAATTTGCAAATAAATTCTTTCCAAATCAGACAATGTGATTGTCCGGATTTGTTTCCACATTTTGTCTCTCATAGTTGAGGTATACCTATGATGAAAATTACAGGCCTCTCTCATCTTCTTAAGTGGGAGAACTTGCACAATTGGTGGCTGACTAAATACTTTTTTTTCCCCACTGTAGATGTAGGGAGCTATTAGGCAAACTGGGTGTACACTTGCTGTAGAAAAATGTAGAAAAAAACCAATATGAAGGTTAGGGCTTTTCTGAACAGTACATATAAGTGAATAACAAGCAACTTTCTAATTTACTCCTATTATCAAATGTTCTTCATTCTCTTGGTATCTTTATTTGAAATGCAAAAATGTAAGTTCAGATGCCGGCCCATTTTTGGTGAACAACCTGGGCTGTCCTTTCTGATTGGCGGATAAATTCATCCACCAATAAAAAAGTGCTGTCCATAGTTCTGAACAAAAAAAAAGCTGAGATGCCTTCTTTTTCAAATAAAGATAGCAAGAGAACGAAGACAAACTGATAATAGGAGTAAATTAGAAACTTGCTTAAAATTTCATGCTCTATCTGAATCATGAAAGAAAAAAAAATTAGGTTCAGTGTTCCTTTAAGCTATAAACTTTGGTAAAACAAAATTGTGCAACAGTACTTTAAACAGTTATACAAGTGAGAAAGACAACCTGAGATGTCATAAGTGGCGACCAACAAACAAACAATTCTCATGTAAATCTGCTAGTCAGGTTGCGAAGTGAAAAATACTGAGCCTTTCTAAACAGCTCAGTAGGGAATACATCTTAACTAAAACAGGTGCAAATTATTTTGTTACATCGTAAATGTCAAAAATAGGAGACAATCAATTTAACTACAGTGCTTGGTTCAGTCAGCCAAGAAAACTGTTATTTAATGCTGCAGCATTAGATCAATATAAATTGTAAAGTCAATCAAGAAAACCATTATTCAACGCTGCAGCACTATATCTATGTCAATAAACAAAGTGTCATATTTACGTATCCACTCTCATGGAGGCTCTTTATTTGTGCAGCGGAGTTGGTTTGTCTACGCTTATTTTATTTCAGCGATGTCTCCATCCAGCGATGCCTTTGAGGTTTTGGGTTGTGTCCCCTAGACGATGATGACAAAAGTGAGGAAGTTTCTTCCATATCTGGAGGCGAAATGTTCAACAGTTTGAAAAACTGTTCAATTTCGGGCAACGAGGAACATTCAATTTTCTTCCCATTTTTAACAGTGATCACAGAGGTTGGAAACCCCAACCTATAGGGCATTTTTAATGAGCGTAGATGGGATGATAATGTAGAGAAATCTCTGCACTTCTGGAGAGTCCTTGCTGAGAGGTCTTGAAAAACTTGGATACGGTGGCCCTGTGTCACACTCATGGGTGTATCCCTTTAACTCTCTACAGGAAACCCTATTTAAGGCTCCACCTCTATTACCTCTTTGCTAGGTAATTTGCATCAAGTATAGACTACGTTCTCTCTCTCACTCTGTAAAGCCTCTAGCCTTTTGTATCCTAACCATAACTGTGTGGATTGTGTATTCCAGCTCAAACTTCTTACAGCTATTTCCCTCAAAACCTCTCTGCTTGCTTAAAGCAGAGTGCCAAGCCAGCAGCTTCGAATTATCACATCCTGTTCTCCACTACGCTGAATCTGCATAGCTTCTCTGACGTCATGCAGTAATTGCACTCTCTCCCTCTCACACAGCACTGCAGGATCCTGCTTAGAGCGCACGCTGCAAATCATCAAACGCTGACCGCACCTGTAAGCCGTTTACCCGGTAAGCTAAACTGCAGCCTCTCCTGTCTGCTGACGCTACGCTTGATTCCCTGTGAAAGACTGTGTTAAGCTATGTTGATTGAGTGCTCATTCCTCTCTCATTCCGCTGCTTACAAATACCTCTGACCTGTGCCTCCCTTCTGCAACACGCTGCCTGTAATACATTGGACTGCTCTAAACTTCATATATGTATGTTTATGCTAACGCTGAATTTGCTCTCTCTGAGTCTTTGCCTTAAACATCTCTGGATTATAATTGTAACCCAAAAGACTCTGCTTGCATTTTATGTGTATTGACAGTGAATATTTCAGCTCATTTACTGCTCCAATTGTTTATCACTCTGTCATCTCCTCTGCAGTACATGAACAATTAAGAAAGTTCATCAGTGATCGCTTGTCTGAAAAGGCAACCCCACTGGAAAATCCCCCTGAACCACAGATATCCCCTCCAGAGAGATTTACTGGTATAAGAGCAAATTTTAGGGAATTTAAAAATTCATGCACCCTATTATTTTCCCTCAAACCAAGAACCTACCCCAATGACAAAGTCAGGGTGTTAACTGTGATATCCTACCTCTCTGGGGAACCCAGGAAATGGACCAACTCATTTTATTAGAGGAATGATCCTATATTAAATTCTCTAGATGCATTCTTTGATGCTATGTCCATTCTGTATGAGGACCAGGACAAACAAAACACTGCAGAATCCTCCATACGTGCTCTCCGCCAGGGGAAAATACCAATGGAGGAGTACATTACAGATTTTAAGAGTTGGGCACCCGATACACAGTGGAACACCGCCGCTTTAAAAAATCAGTTCCGGCTGGAACTGTCAGACCAAATAAAGGATGAGCTAGCTCGCACTGTCATACCAACAGAATTAGAGTCCCTCATACTTCATTTTTTTTTATTTTATTTTTTTATATTTTTATTGAGGGAAAAATGTCGGCAAACAAGTCAAACAATTGAGCAATATACAGTCACCTGCAAAGAGAAACAATAACAAGGTATCGTATATAGTATACATTATAGGCTGCAAAAACCAAGGTTAATAATATCAATTGTACTATTGAAAGACAAAGTAGGTAGATGCCAATGATAATCGAAACCTTCTCTGCAAAAATATGAGGCCTCTCTTGGGCCTCAAACTATGAAAAGGAAAAATAAACATTTGTAGAAGGCTACCTAAAATAGGAGAGATCACTTATGGATCCCTTAACATTCACCTCAGATTTTACATTTTCATAATGTTATAGCTGGTAACTAATAATACAGTAAAACAATTTTTAAAGGGTATGAATAGGATGAACTTTAAATTGAGTAGGTTTAAGACTGGGAGAGTTGATAGATTTAAAACTTTTAACTCAATTTGTAAGTGAAGCTGATCATTTTGATTATGCTAAAAAAAGAGGGATAAAGTCAACACTGTGGGAAAGTGAAAAGCTGCAAGCAAAAAAGTAGTGATGGTTGCGGTACTAGTTAGAGACCGCGGAGTTAGTCCTCCTGAATTAGGAGGCATATTATGGTGGTGGGGGGGTAGGTGGTATTATGGGGAGAAGGTGGTCATTATAGCGTACTAAGTTATTGGTATAGTAATTAGATAATAGATTAAGATTACACCTAGATCAAGGGAGCCATGGATTCTGTATTAACAAAATTGACAAAGTGTATGGGACTTATTCGTAATGTAGTACACAGGGAGGGCATAAGTGGTAATTATAGAAATGCAGGGCCTGCCTGCACTAGAAGCACTATGTTAAGCTGCAAAATTCAAACAATGCGTCATAGTGTATCTATAACCATACTAGCAAGTTGTAAGTTTATACTCTATGCCTTGAAATAGATCAGGAGAGCACTCAGTAAGATGCCCACAGACTAAAAATGCTGAGTTTGTATGTATGTGGGTAACTTGATTTGCTGACTGGGGTAAACCTTCCATCAAGGTGTGTATGGGAGCAAAAGGAACTATTAAGTATTAAGAGGTTACGTATACACCCAGACCAGGAAATGGGTTATTATGAGGAATTTACTGGGAGATACTAGAGTCATCCAGACTTCTTCTCAAGCCTTGGGAGCCCCCTGGTGCATTAGGGATATACCATTATTAGCTTCAATTATGAAGGGTGGAGATGTCATAGTCACCTGAAAACTATTACCCTGTGGTTTTACTTCCAGCGCTCAAACAATAGGGAGGGGGGGGGCAAGATTATACTACACTCTGTTCATGATTAAAAAGGGGTATAGGTCCACACAGCCTCGGCCGCTGGCGATGAGGCCCACAACTCCCTCTAGATGTGTTGCTATATGATATGAGGACATAAATATGGAGAAGAGTATAATTCTCATCTCTAGGGGATCTCATAAAAGTTAGACATAGTACTATGGATAAATAGTTGCAGATGGAATACCAATATCACATCAAATAAATTATCATATTGTCAACCCTGCCACGTGGACATGGGCCCTATGTCCCATGGCAAGGTAAAATATAATGTTAGGAATATAAGCATATGTGAAAATTGGAAAGACTTTTATCTTGATATGCCTTAACATAAAGATAGACTCCAACTGATATAGCAGACAGATGACATATATAAATATGAGCTAGACTATAACCATCCCTCCATACTACAATTGATAACTGTGCTGCGCTGTAGGCATACAGTTAAATGCAAAATAACTGCTGCAAACATATCCCTAAAACAGTAATTATAAATATCAGGGTCTGCATAGACTAAACATATCGCAAAATCTGCCCATGTCTCTCATTGTATGGGATAACTGAATTTGTAGCTTTCTGGTCAGTTAATCAAACCTGAGTTGTGTTAGTATGAGAAACGCATGAACTTCTTAAGGTACCGCTACAGCTGTACTTGAAATATGTATGCCATGTGTAACATTTCTAAAGCCCAAAAAGATCTCCCTTAGGGCTAGGAAATTGCTTACAACAGGAGCTTAAATAGGCTTTTACCGCAATGTGTCTTGAGTGAAAAAAAAAGGAGAAACTAATCGATGCAGTAAGCAAATGAGATATAAGACTACACACTAGCCAAACATGCATATCAGATTAATAAACAACACAGTTTTGAACTTATATCAGTACATAGAAAACAAACTTGCGTATATGGATCATTTAAATGTAGTAATTGACCGTGTCCAGCTCAATGAACGTTAACTCAGGGAGCAAGATCAACTGTCAGCTTGACTATCCCACTTCGTAATAAAGTAACTGCAGGACTCTCACCCGCTGAAAATGCTGCAGACGGTGGGTAAACATCTCTGTAGTATCCGTGAGAAGACTAATATAAGTCTCAGGGATGAGCCCGTGTGAAATGCTGGATCTTCGGTCCGTGATGTATAAGCAGCGCTGGGTGAGGCCATCGAGAAGAAGGAGCTTATCTAAGAGCATAAGGTAAGAGTCCTTCCGAGCTGCTGCTCCACTGAGCCGATCCGCCCACGACTGATCCCAAGGGTCGCCGCAAAACTTATCACATGGTGCTTGGTATTTCTCTGTAACTCTGTGGCCTGCTGCATCGGGTGGTATGTAAGCTAGGCTGACGCTGCTTGGGAGCCGTAGGCGGGCAGGCATGTAAGTTTTGTTCCCTGCGTCCGCCTCAGCTGTACTCTGTGATCGCATAACTCCCCTATTCTCCGGAACAGGAATGAGTGAGTGGGCAGTGTGAGTTGTAAAAGCCGCTGCTGCCTGCTGGGGGTACATTGTGAATTGGCATTCGAGAGTAATTCTACAACCATCTAGAAAGAGATGTATCGTCTCCATAATGCGCTCTGCATCCTCCATGATCAGATATGGTAGCGAGCCCCTAAATTGGGGATTGAAAAAATTATATTATTTGAACAGTTTTGCTCTCAACTGATGGTGCCGATTAGGCCGCAAGATGGCAGTCCCCGCACTCGACGCACCAAGGTTGTTAAGACCTGTTTATGAGGTGTTTCTCCCTTTAAAAGTAGTTGTTAAGGACATCTGCGGTATCAGGTCTTCATTAGTAGTCTAATAGGTGAATAGATAAACACAGTCAATCGCTGATTCTATTTTTTGTATACCATATAGTTAGAGCTGCTGAAAGGTGCGACTGTCTGGTTTCAAAGCTGGCTCCGCCCCGTCCCTCATACTTCTAAGTATATCTATTGACCGCCGCCTGAGAGAGAGGAGATCAGAAAAGTCATCAACTGAGCCTGTATACAGGAGACCCTTACCCTACAATGCCTCAGCTCCAAAGAGGAGCTCTGATGAGCCTATGGAGATCGCCCTCATCAGAGGTCCGTTAAAGGCTGAGGAAAAGACCAGACGCAGACTACATAACCTCTCTACTGTGCTGCAAAGGACCATGGGGTCAAGGACTGCCCAAGTCCAAGAAGGGTAAGATTCTAACCTCTCCTCAAAACATACATACCTATACAATGTTCTCCTCACATTTCTCTCTCTCTGTTTCCCTACAGTGGGACTCTCATCATGCAATATCACAAGCAGTGATTGACTCCGGAGCAACCGGAAAATTTTGAGTTTGTGCACGTTAATCATATTCCTTTAATAAAGAAAAAGATTCCACTAGCAATTACTGTGGTCGATGGTTCATTGATTAAATCAGGTCCCACAACACACAACACCATTCCTCTATCCTTAACTATTTCTTCCACACATGTAGAGACATAGTAATTTCCACCCCTCTATTCCCCGTCATTTTGGGGTTACCATGGTTGAGAACACACCAACCCACCATTCACTGGGCTACTAATTCCATACACTTTGATTCTAGTTTTTGTATAGAGTCTTGTCTTCCGAAAAACAAACATAGCATTATGCAGTTATTGGAAACTGAAATACCTTCTTGCAATAGGGACTTTTTTGATGTGTTTGACAAAAGTGAACCTCAAACTCTCCCGCCTCATAGAGCGTACGACTGTCCTATAGATCTGCTCCCCAATTCTTCCATACCACACGGCCGCATCTACCCCATGTCAGAACCGGAACTCAAACACCTCAAACAGTACTTGGAAGATCATTTAAAGAAGGGGTTTATCACGCCGTCAACATGTCCTGCGGGAGCTGGCATATTTTTCGTCAAGAACAAGGACCAAAGCCTCAGACCTATAATTGATTATAGGGAGCTTAATAGCCGAACCCGGAAAAACAGATACCCTTTGCCACTGATACCCGAACTGATTGAACGTCTCAGTAGAGCAACCTTTTACACCAAATTAGATCTGAGAGGTGCCTACAACCTCTTCAGGATGAGGAAGGGGGATGAATGGCTGACCGCATTCCGAACAAGGTACGGCTTGTTCGAGTACACGGTCATGCCATTCGGGCTTTGTAACGCCCCTGCCACCTTTCAGTGTTTTATGAACGATATCTTCCGAGACCTTTTAGATGTTTCAATGGTGGTATATTTAGATGATATCTTGATTTATTCAGATTCTCTTGTGCAACATATCCAAGACGTTCATCTTGTCCTCTCCAGATTAGGGGCACAATCCCTTTATGCAAAAGGAGAAAAGTGCATCTTTAATACCAATAACATTTCATTCTTGGGATATAACATATCTCCCTTGGGGATAAGTATGGAGAACGATAAGGTTGAAGCCATCACTAAATGGCCTATTCCCAGGTCAAAAAAGGATATTCAGAAACTCCTTGGCTTCGACAATTTCTATAGACGGTTTATCAAGGGATTTTCATCCATAGTCAAACCCCTTACGACCCTCACAAAAAAGGCCTGTACCTTTTCTTGGAACATCCAGGCACAACAGGCTTTCAATTTGTTAAAGGATAAATTTACCTTGGCACCTATCCTACAATTCCCGGACTCTAGTCTTCAGTTTATATTAGAAGTGGACGCATCTGATTATGCAATTGGTGCTGTTCTCTCTCAAAAAAGCTCTTCCACTAACACCGTACACCCTGTGTCCTACTTTTCTAGGCTAATGAGTAATGCCGAATACAACTACACAATTGGAGAAAAAGAATTATTGGCCCTAAAGGCTTCATTAGAGTTCTGGAGGCACTTGCTAGAAGGAACCTCACAAGCCATCATTATCTATACTGATCACAGAAACCTACAGTATCTAAAGTCCAATAAGACCCTAAGTTCAAGACAGGTTCGATGGAGTCTATTCTTTTCTAGGTTCAATTATGTAATAACATACAGGCCTGGAAGTAAGAATATGAAAGCGGATGCCTTGTCTAGGAAAGACCTAAAGCCATCCTATGATACCACTCCTCGCTCCATCATACCTGAAGAACGCTTCATTGCACTTACCACACACAGCATTGAATACTTCAAGGCACACCAAGGAAAAGACATTTTATCCAAGACACTACCTTTGACAGCTTCAGCTGACGGCTTTCTGTACCATAAAGACCGGCTATATGTTCCCGCAAGTCTTAGGGATGAGGTGCTCAAGACAGCTCATGATTCTCTATTATCAGGACATCCTGGCATTCAGAAAACCCTACATCTCTTAGAAAGAGATTACTGGTGGCCCAAAATGATCCACAGTGTCTCAGAATATATCCAAGGCTGTGCTACTTATTGTACCTCAAAACATCGGAAGGGTCTTCCCTACGGAAACCTTATATCCTTGCCCATTGCAGATAAACCATGGCAAGCTATAGCCATGGACTTTATAATTGAGCTACCCCCTTCCTCCAATCATAACACAATATTAGTGGTGAACGACTTATTTTCAAAGATGGCCCATTTCATTCCCACTTCGGGCTTACCAACTGCAAAGGAAACTGCCCACCTCTTCCTCAATCACATCGTGAAACTCCATGGGTTGCCCGATTCCGTGACTACGGATAGGGGTTCACAATATACCTCCAAGTTTTGGTCCCAGCTCTGTCAAACTTTACACATAGAAAGGAGACTCTCCAGTGCATGTCACCCACAAACCAACGGGCAAACGGAAAGAACGAACCAGACCCTGGAACAATACCTAAGATGCTATTGTACGATCCAACAGGACAATTGGAGCTCCCTTCTACCCACGGCAGAGTTCGCTTTCAATAATGCCATAAACAACTCCATTAAGCTTAGTCCTTTCTATGTAAATTATGGTTTTCATTCATCATACCAGCTATCCCATCGAACTGAAGGTACCTCCCCACTTGTCAACGACACGGTCAATACAATTGCTGAAGGTTTCACAGTCCTAAAAGATGTTCTACTCCAAGCACAGGCTAAACAAAAGTTTTATTATGATCTTAGAAGAACACCTGCTCCTCAATACAAATTAGGAGACAAAGTATGGCTCTCCACTAAGTACCTACGACTTCAAGTTCTCAGCAAAAACTGAGCAGTTTGTTCGTTGGACCATTTCCTATTTTGAGGGTCATAAATTGGAATGCAGTGACCCTTCGTCTCCCACCTTCTTACAAGTGCCATTCAACCTTCCATGTCTCATTACTGAAGCCATACCACCCAGTGAGACCTCATATCAAACATTCCTCAGAATTCGACATTCCTCCTGATGACCCTCAATATGAGGTTGAGACTATACTAGATTCCCGTTACCATAGAGGAGCTCTACAATATTTAGTCCGCTGGAAGGGCTATGATCCTGAAGAGGATTCTTGGGAACCCTCTCTTAATTTGGCAGCACCGCATTTAGTTTTGCAATTCCATAGGCGCTATCCCGATCGTCCTAAGCCTTGATCCGCGGAGTGGCTCCTTGGAGGGGGTGTCCTGTCACACTCATGGGTGTATCCCTTTAACTCTTTACAGGAAACCCTATTTAAGGCTCCACATCTATTACCTCTTTGCTAGGTAAGTTGCATCAAGTATAGACTACGGTCTCTCTCTCACTCTGTAAAGCCTCTAGCCTTTTGTATCCTAACCATAACCGTGTGGATTGTGTATTCCAGCTCAAACTTCTTACAGCTATTTTCCTCAGAACCTCTCTGCTTGCTGAAAGCAGAGTGCCAAGCCAGCAGCTTTGGATTATCACATCCTGTTCTCCACTACACTGAATCGGCACAGCTTCTCTGACGTCACGCAGCAATTGCACTTTTACACAGCACTGCAGGATCCTGCTTAGAGTGCACGCTGCAAATAATCAAACGCTGACTGCACCTGTAAGCCGTTTACCCGGTTAGCTAAACTGCAGCTGTCTATTGACGCTACGCTTGATTCCCTTTGAAAGACTCTGTTTAGCTATGTTGATTAGTGCTCATTCCTCTCTCATTCCGCTGCTTACAAATACCTCTGACCTGTGCCTCCCTTCTGCAACACGCTGCCTGTAATACATTGGACTGCTCTAAACTTCATATATGTATGTTTATGCTAACGCTGAATTTGCTCTCTCTGAGTCTTTGCCTTAAACATCTCTGGACTATACTTGTAACCCAAAAGACTCTGCTTGCATTTTATGTGTATTGACACTGAATATTTCAGCTCATTTACTGCTCCAATTGTTTATCACTCTGTCATCTCCTCTGCAGTATTCTGTACGTAAAGTAGTACACCACACCTGCAACTGAACTCTCATTTATATCTTGGGTCACTCTGAATATACCTACTATCGATTGCACCAGGTACCTTCAGTATTAACACAACTCCACACTGAGATTAAAGCTGTATCTCCATAGCAACTAGTGACTAAGAAAGAACATTGTATACTCCAGCATTACTGATATAAAGTCTTCCCCACTTCTGTTGGGATACCTGAGACCTTATTTTCTCATTTGTCCAAATATCCTCTACATTCCTGATAAAATGGCTATATCGTCATCCCCAGTCAATGAACATAGCAGGACTCCTTAAATACCAAAGAGTCTGCGGTTTGGTGTGAGACTGGGTGGTCTTTTCAGGAGTATTAGAGTGGAATAGCAGGAATTAATATCTGAACCCTACACCCTGGAACATGATGGCTTGTTGTTTCCTAGTATAGTTGTAGTTCTCCTCTCTATGCTAGAAATTTTGAAAGCGGACACTTATGTCCCGGGGTAGTGATCCTTCAGAAGGTTTGGGGCGCAGTGATCTGTGGGCTCTATCTAGGACTATGTTAGGTAGGTCGCCTGAGTTGCTTTTTGCTAATTTAATGAAGAAAGTTTGTAGATAATCACAGATTTCACTCCCAAGGACAGATTCAGGGATCCCTCTGAACCTTAGATTACTCCGTCTAGAGCGATTTTCTAAGTCGTCTAGCTTATCCTCAAGGTCTATAATGTGCTGATGTTGTTGGGAGACTTTGGAAGAGAGTCCTGCTATTTTTTAGGATATCACATACTCATGCTCTTCAAGTGAGTCCACCCTGTGACAAAGATCAGAAATTTGCTTTTTCAAGTCCGCACACTCATCTTTTATGCAGGACTTAACTTGTTCGATGAGGACTTCCATTGACCCATAAGTAATGGGGTCATCTTTTTCTGTTCCTGCTGTCCCAAGCTGGGAACACCCAGAGGTATCTTCAGCCTCACAAGAACTATCGTCATGAGAGGCCTGTATGGGTTCAGAGTCCTTACTATTTTTGCTCTTGTCTGTGTGCTTAAAGAAAGTGCTCACTGCGCCCTGACCTGTTTGCACTGTTTTCTGCATTGTATCGTTCCTTGTGATTTTCCTCTGCGACTTTTTGTGCTTATTACAGAGGCGAATAGAGGAGGAATTATTGTAATTACTTCTGTCGCTGGTGCTCGAGATACACTACTCTCCAGGGTATTTGCTCTCACAGAGCGATCTCTGAGAGGGTAGAATTGATTTGACCTGTTGCTACCAGGAACAACGGGAAATGAGGGGGGGGGAGTGTGTATTATCTCTCAGAAGAAAGGAGAAATGTAAGGCCAAATAAATCTCAAAACCTCCTTATTATGTGGTTGCAATAAAGGAAGGAGGTTAGAGGGGTGTGTAGTCTGTTAAAGCAATAGGTTATCTTCTTCTTCAGTACGTGACCAATACTTATGCATATAAGATCTTTAATGGCTGTGTCCAGGTAATTTAAGTTATCAGGAGACAGGCTGATGTTGCAAAAGTTATTTTGTACTGGTAAGTAGTGAGGGATAACGTTGCACTAAGAGAGCTTCTGTAATGTGAATAAAAAACAAGTGTGGGGTATGCACAGGGAGTTTACTGTGCTAAGTATTAAAATTCAGTTGCGTTTCTGTTAATGGCGTCCCTGCTCATAGAGGGTATGTTATACACACGGGATCAATAAGGGCCTGCAGGTTATATATACCTCATATATGATCGATTTGCCTCTGCAGCATAATCCAAGTTCCAAACCATCTGCTGCAAGTCTGGATGTAGTCAAAGGCGGGGCTTGTATCCTCCAGTGAAACTTTATAGGCCCCGTTGGACTATGGAGGTATTGCTGTCTTCTGATGTGCTTAGTATGTGTGCCTTTTCAGAATCTGGTCGGTTAAGAGGTTCCAGGCGGCTCAGAGTGTTGACTCGGTTATCGTAGCTGTTAGGGGCTGCCAAGTGCCTTAAGTATATTATGGCGCAGTTAGGAGGAAGTGCAGGCCTCCAAAGTTGCAATCAATAAGAGTTGCTATGAGAGCGTAGCTTAGCCCAAAAAACTGTTTAATTTACCTCACAGCATGTTTAGGTGTCTGTACTCAGGCAGATTGTGGTTTTAACGTTAAGCCAGCTTCATTTGGTGCCGTTAACACCCAGATTGCATACAGAGCTTCAATATAGTGCGGCTATCACCATTGACCGCTCCCTCTGCCCCCCCCTATACCTACTATATTAGAGTCACAACCCATCAACCTTGAAACTCAACATGACCACTAGGAAAAATGCTAAAGCTGACAAAAGAGCTAAGCCCATATCCATGGATACATTCTTCAAAGCACCTAAAATAAATAAATTCCAAGGTTCATCTACATGAAATTTTAACAGGCTCAGAAGATTTAACCCCTGTGACTAAAGCTGACCCTCAAGCCTTGGTTTCTAAGCAAGATATAGCATCTAATTTTGAAAAATTGTGGGAGAAAATTGACAGTTTTCAGTTCACTGTTACTAATAGTCTAACCAACATCAAGAATAAGATCTCAGAACTGCCACGGATGAAATGGGTGAAGAGGACACTAAGATATCACAATCCCTATCAACTCAACAGCAAATAATACAGGAGTTGGAGGATAAATTGGAGGACATGAAGAATAGGTGCAGAAGATCTAACATTAGACTCAAAGGAATCCCTGAGATGATATCCAATGATCTCCCCTCCTATCTCCAGCAACTATTTCATGCTATCTTAGGAGAATCAAATGAATCAGAATACTAGCTAGAGAGAGCTCACAGAGTTCTTAGAGCTAAACCTAATCAAGATCAACCGCCAAGAGATGTAATCATCAAACTTCTTAAGTTCCCTGACAGAGAAAAGATCTTGCTAGCAGCTAGACAAAACCCTACATTTAAGTTCCAAGAGAATGTCAACCAGTTTATTAAAACCCTGCAAAGAAGAAATGCACTACGTCCACTCACCCTCCTCTTAAGAAAACATCATATTCCATACAGACCGGGTTTTCCTTTTGTGCTACATGTTATAAAAAATGGAAGAACAGCTACTATCAAGGTAAGAGAGGAGATCCCTGACATATATACATTTCCTGATCTGGAACCACCTGATATCTCTGCAACATATGTATCATCAAACCCTCTAGACCCATCTCAGTCTCGAGCTAGACCTCAAAGACCAAAGTGGACAAGAGTCACTAAGAAGAAAATAAAACCTAAGGTAAACTAAGAGGAGGCAAGTAATTCTTAAGAGAACTCTCACTCTCGAACGAACATGAGACTTACCTGAACCCACAAAACCCCAAGATGGAAGGGGTGATATTCAGGTACTCATTCTATGGGACAATTTAAAGTCCACCACTTATTAATTGATTAAATCTGTTCTAATGTCTGTTATGACTGCAGTTATAAGATACATTGTATTTGTTCTGATCCATGTTTACTGGAAGGTTACTTTGTTACAATATGTTGTTGTTTATTATGCTGTTTATTATTCTAATTTGCACTTGTATAATGCACTGTACACTAAACATACACTCACCAACAAAACCTGACCAATTGGTCTACCAAGGGCACACTACATTTATAGTAAACCAAAGAGACCAGAGGCAAGATGGCAATAGCTCAATAATTATCCAAGAAAGTGGGGAGCCGCTTTATTGCTGCACAACATCCCGCGGACCCAGACCCAAAAGCCTGATTGCACGATGATGATGAAATATAGACACATCAATTATAATGACATTACCCAAGATTAGTTTGATCTTGCATAATGCGAGGGGACTCAATACCAACATAAAAAGACGGACGGCCATGACTAATTATAGAAGGTTGAGAGCTAATTTTAATTTCCTTCAGGAAACCCACTTTCTTAAATCCCCTATCCCCAAGTACTGGGCGAAAGACTACCCAACATAATATCACTCAGCCCTTGACTCCAAAAAGAGGGGCATTTCTATTATAATACACTCTTCTATACCGTTTATACATAGGGATACTATCTAAGATAAAGAAGGTAGATCTATTTTAGTATTTGGACGAATAAGGGAAGTAGACATACTGCTTTGTAACATATACGCTCCTAACGAACAGCAGGACAAGTTCTTCAACACTATCTCTAACTTACTAACTAGCTGGTCCAAGATGCGGATAATATTGGCGGGGGATTTTAAGGTTGACCTCCAATCATTAACAAAGCAGACCTCTACCACACACTCTAAAAAAAAGGCAAAGGCAATATGTAGTTGCTAAAAATATCTTGGAGTTGCTTAATCAACACACTTTGCAAGATACTTGGAGTACACTAAATGGGAAAACTAATGATACCACCTTTTACTCATCAGCACAGAATAGTTATACGAAAATAGACTATATCTACACTAGCCAGATCCTCCAGTCAGTTATTCAATCAATAGATATCTATCCCTGTGTGTGGTTGGACCACTCTATAACACAATTAAATTTAGGAGATCTATCGGACCCAAAGCGGATAAAAACCTGGATGTACGACCCATCCTGCATTAAAAACCCACATATAAAAGACAAAATATTCAATAACTTAAAAGAGTATTGGCAGATAAATATAGATTCCACTGAAAACCCTATATCACCATAGGCTGCACACAAATCAGTAATCAGGGGACTATTGATTAAAGGGACACTGAACCCAATTTTTTTCTTTTGTGATTGAGATAGAGCATGCAATTTTAAGCAACTTTCTAATTTACTCCTATTATCAATTTTTCTTCGTTCTCTTGCTATCTTTATTTAAAAAAGATGGCATCTAAGCTTTTTTATTAGTTCAAAACTCTGGACAGCACTTTTTTATTGGTTTATGAATTTATCCACCAATCAGCAAGAACAACCCAGGTTGTTCACCAAAAATGGGCTGGCATCTAAACTTACATTCTTGCATTTCAAATAAAGATACCAAGAGAATGAAGAAAATTTGATAATAGGAGTAAATTAGAAAGTTGCTTAAAATGTCATGCTCTATCTGAATCACAAAAGAAAAAATTTGGGTTAATTGTCCTTTTATGGAAAAGGCAGTATATAGGAAACAAAATTACATTCTTATGAAACAACTATTTGCGGAAAGAGTCCCTAGAGAAATCCCATAAATGAACTAAATCAAAGGTCACTCTAGCACAACTCACAAGCAAAAAACAGAAATTAAACTCAATGCTAAATGAGCGATTTATAAAAACCGCACACAAGTTAAAAACATACTACTTTATATTCACCAATAAGCCGGACAAATACTTAGCGAAGCATAAGAGATAACTAGAATAAGAGATAACTACCAATCTCTCTCCATACCAACAATACAAAATGACATGGGTTGTCTAACCTCCCACCCCCAGGAAATTATTGACACATTTGCCCAGTACTATAGTAAATTATATGATGGCACAAAAGTACGACATACCCAGTCTATGCAAACAACATTTAACTCCTTTTAGAAAGAGCAAATATGAAACCTATAACAAAAGAGAACTGGGAAACACTAAATGCTAAGATTAGTCATGCGGATGTACTAGCAGCTATAAAAGACCTTAAACCGGGTAAAGCCCCAGGACCGGATGGGTTCCCGGGGGAATATTATAAAGCATTTAGAGATTTATTGATCCCCCATTTCGTGGTGTTTGCGAGTTATGTTATGGAAGGAAAGGAGATTCCTTTGGATCTTCTCAAGCTAGGATAGTGGTAATCCCGAAGCAGGGAAAGAACCTTACCCTCTGTGCCAGCTACAGGCCAATCTCCCTTATCAACCAAGACCTCAAAATAGTTACCAAGATATTAGCTAATAGATTAAAGCATGTTCTACCCACCATTATACACCCTGATCAGTTAGGGTTTATTAAGGAAAGAGAAGCCCCTGATAATATATGCAGAATGGTATCGGTAATAGACTTTCTTCATAACCATTGAGTGCCTTCTCTGGTCCTATCTTTGGATGCGGAGAAGACATTCGATAGGGTTGATTGGAAGTATATGCCGTCGTTAATGAAAGTACTGGGATTTGAAGGCCGATTTTTAGAAGCTATTAAAAATGTATATTCTGCACCTACTGCCCAAGTCAGAGCCATAGGCCACCAATCAGAAAACATATGTATCCTCAATGGCATAAGGCAAAGATGCCCACTCTCACCCTTAATCTTTGCATTGTGCATAGAACCATTAGCAGCATACATACGTAATTAGCCGGATATATTCAGACTAGAAATAGGAAAAATACACCATAAAATCACCTTGTTTGCAGACGATGTGCTGCTAACTATATCAAAGCCATTGATGTCACTGCCTAATGTATACTAAGCATTACAATTGTTCTCAGAGATCTCAGGTTATACAATAAATGCTGAAGAATGTGAAGCTCTCCCAACAGACATACCTAGACACACCATTAAATTAATTGAGGCAAATTTTGACTTTCAATGGGTGTCGGAAGGATTAAAATATTTAGGGATAAAACTAACAACCCACTTCTCAAAATCATATG
Source organism: Bombina bombina (assembly GCF_027579735.1). Taxonomy (NCBI): domain Eukaryota; kingdom Metazoa; phylum Chordata; class Amphibia; order Anura; family Bombinatoridae; genus Bombina; species Bombina bombina. The sequence continues at coordinate 570,873,330 of NC_069504.1, forward strand.
CATCTAATTATATCCCCTTATTCAAAACAATACGATCAGATCTAGGGAAATGGAGGAAACTGGGGTTTTCTTGGTATGGGAGATTATCCTCTATAAAAATGATGGTCCTACCTACTATTTTATATATGTTTAGAGTCCTTCCAATAAAAATTAACTCTCTAGACTTGGATAATCTTCAGCTAGACGTACATAGATTTTTGAGCGATAACAAGCAAGACCTTTCAAAATTGTTAAGTACAACATTAGATGAACAGATCTCTCTCACTCCAACACAGGCACTATTGTTTAATCCTATTGGCTGATTTGAATTTGAAGAATCAAATCAGCCAATAGGAATGCAAGGTACACAATTTGAAAACGGCTACCTTGCATTCAACTTCAGTGTACGGCGGTGACCGTATGAAGAGGACGCTCCACGCAGGTTATCTTCCAGGATAGCTCCTCTCCGCCCCTCCCGGGAAAAAGATAGATCATAGAAGATGTCCCCGAGATGGATGAAGGTGTCGCCACCTGGATGAAGATGGATGTCCGGACTTCAGGAACCGTGAGTAGATTTTATTTATTGATAGTTTTTTTGTTTTGTTTTTGGGTGTTTTCTTTTAAATTTGGGATAGGCACTTGTAAAAGAGTTGAATGCTCTTTTAAGGGCAGTGTTAAAGAGCTGAATGCCCTTTTAAGGGCAATGCCCATACAAATGCCCCTTTAGGGGCAATGGGTAGTTTAGGATTTTTTAGAGATAGGTTTTTTTTTATTTTGGGGGGTTGGTTTTGTGGTAGGTTTTACTGTTAGGGGCATTTTTGTATTTTTTTTTACAGGTAAAAGAGCTGTTTAACTTAGGGCAATGCCCTACAAAAGGCCCTTTTAAGGGCTATTGGTAGTTTATTGTAAGTTAGGGGGTGTTTTTATTTTGGGAGGGATTTTTTTATTTTTAATAGGGCTATTAGATTAAGTATAATTGTTTTTATTTTTGATAATTTCGTTTATTATTTTTGTTATCTTTTTATTTTTCGCAATTTAATGTTTATTATTTTTTGTAATTTTAGATTTTTTATTTTTTTTCGTAGTGTTAGGTTTTTGTATTTTTTTTTACAGGTAAAAGAGCTGTTTAACTTAGGGCAATGCCCTACAAAAGGCCCTTTTAAGGGCTATTGGTAGTTTATTGTAAGTTAGGGGGTGTTTTTATTTTGGGAGGGATTTTTTTATTTTTAATAGGGCTATTAGATTAAGTATAATTGTTTTTATTTTTGATAATTTCGTTTATTATTTTTGTTATCTTTTTATTTTTCGCAATTTAATGTTTATTATTTTTTGTAATTTTAGATTTTTTATTTTTTTTCGTAGTGTTAGGTTTTTTTAAATTTGTCATTTAGATTTTTTTAATTGTTTTTTTTTATTTTATTAGAATAGTTATGTTAGGTTAATTTATAGTTTAATGTTAGGTTTATTTTTATTTCACAGGTAAGTTTTTATTTATTTAAACATAGTTATAGTGTAAGTTTAATTTAAAGTTAGGGGGTGTTAGGTTTAGGGGTTAATAGTTTAATTTAGTGTTTTGCAATGTGGGGGGTGGCGGTCTAGGGGTTAATAGGTTTAGTTTAGTAGTTACAATGTGGGGGGCTGGAGGTTTAGGGGTTAATACTTTTTTATGGTGTTGACGATGTAAAGGGCCGGTGGTTTAGGGGTTAATAGGTTTATTTAGGTGTCGGCCATGTCGGGGAGCGGCAGGATTAGGGGTTAATAACTTTTATTAGTGATGGCAATGTCGGGGAGCAGCAGTTTAGAGGTTAATATATTTAAATAGTGTTTGCGATGCAGGAGGGTGGCGGTTTAAGGGTTAATAGGTAGTTTATGGGTGTTAGTGTACTTTACATAACAGTTTAGTTATGAGTTTTGTGAAACATTTTTGTTCCACAAAATCCATAACCACTGCTCTCAGATGGCGGTATGGATCGGTATAGGCTGTAACACAAGCATTTTAGTTGGAACGCACAACCTGTAATACCGGCGCTATGAAAATCCTGCACTCAAATGTCATATTTTAAATGCTGAATGAACGTTGCGTTACAGGCTAAAATGCTTACGGTATTGCTATACCGACACGACTCGTACTATGTGTTCCTGGCCATTCCAGAGTAATAGCTAATTTTTCACTGTTAAAAGCCGTACCGCACAGTAAAGCAAAACTTGTAATCTAGCCGATTGTTTTAAACTGATATGGCATAATACATGTTTGTATATACAAATGTGTATATATATATATATATATATATATATATATATATATATATATATATGAAGAAGATTCAGTATGTTCAACAGCGCTAATCCCTATGTATTCAGGAGTATAGTTAGACCTTTAAAGTAAAACTAGTGATATAACAGCGATGATATGATATCAGAATACAACCTATGCACATAAAAAATTATTATTATTTCAGATTTCAATTAAAAAATTATATAATCTATGCGGATTTGTTGTTATATAAAATTTATATTGGAGCAAGTAAAATTACAAATATAATGTACTAGAAGTACTGATTAAAGAACCCATATAAGGAGTGGTGATCACACAGTCTATAGGGTGTATTGTACGTAGTTTAGACAAGATTATTTTAGCGATTCTTCTAATGATGTGTCCTTAAAAGGTCTCACAGCTCACTTACTTCTGTGCCCCCAATCAAATGAGGTAAGTGTCGGGCGTGTAGAAAGCCAGGTGAAGGAGTAGTTTCCCTGAAGTTTTCCTTGAATTCAGCCCCAAAACTTTTCTCTTGTCCTCAGTGTTACCCGGCTTCTTCTCACTAGCACAGTGTATTCTCCTTTCACTTAAATAGTCATGTGTGTAGTCTCCTTAGAACGCCAAGCCGCAATCACGGCCCGCATGCAGTGTCGAGATGCAATGACGTCATCAGCGTGTGTTACGCCTTGACATATACTCGCGAAGGAGCGTAGAGGAGACCTGTCAGAATTCCTACCAATGAACAGCGGTATCGGTCTCCTGTATATAAAAGATTTTGGAGACACATATATACAGGAGACCGATTAAAACCCACCACCCACATACCCCTAATCCAAACCCCCTTAAAATAACCTAACACTAATCCCCTGAAGATCATCCTACCTTGAGTCGTCTTCACTCAGCCGAGCCACCGATGGAACTGAAGAGGAGATCCGGAGTGGCAGAAGTGATCCTCCATGGGGCGCTGAAGAAGTCTTCCATCCGATGAAGTGATCCTCCAAGCGGCGCTGAAGAAGTCTTCCATCCGGGCGATGTCATCTTCCAAGCGGCGCTGAAGATCATCTTCCATCCGGGCGATGTCATCTTCTAAGCGGGGTCTTCAATCTTCTTTCTTCAGGATCCATCTTCATCCCGCCGACGCGGAACATCCTTTTTCCCCAACGGACTAATGACGAATGAAGGCTCCTTTAAGGGACGTCATCCAAGATGACGTCCCTTCAATTCCGATTGGCTGATAGGATTCTATCAGCCAATCGGAATTAAGTTAGGAAAAATCTGATTGGCTGATTGAATCAGCCAATCAGATTGAGATTGCATTCTATTGGCTATGTGTGCCATATAGATAACATTGTGCTCACACCCATGGAGTTACTTATGAGAGGGCACTGATTGGCTAAAATGCAAGTCTGTCTAAAGAACTGAAATAAGGGGGCGGTTTGCAGAGGTTTAGATACAAGGTAATCACAGAGGTAAAACGTTTATTAATATAACTGTGTTGGTTAGGGAAAACTGGGGAATGGGTAATAAAGGGATTATCTATCTTTCTAAACAATAACAATTCTGGAGTAGAATGTCCCTTTAATGTGAATATATATATGAGTCTAATACTTTAATATGTTTTACATGTGTTTTGTTATAGTTTTCTTTTAGCCCTAATACTTCAGCCCCTTTTTTGTGTTGTTATGTGTTGCTCCTAAGTGCAAAACATAACTCACAACTTGTAATATGAGCGGCAACGCTATCAATTTAAAGTATAGGGTGTGCTAAATTGATTTTGGATGTGCTGAAAATTCTCTAATAATTCTGTTTTACTATGGACTTGTAATACCAGATTGTGCTATTGTAAAGCATGGTCCCTTATGTTTAATATTTTGTCTTGTATCCTAACATATTAAAATTAGTCTTCTATCTTGTAAAACAAATTCTCATAGGAAGATCAACTTTTATCTGCTGTAACATTGTGTTATATCATATTCTAGTAGTATAACCAATTTGGAAGAAAAAAGGTCAGATGACCAACTCAACTTTTAAAGTCTATCTTCTGAGAAAACCCTTACAAAGAGAAACATAGCTCCAGACAAGCACAGCACGTAATGCAGTTACTTTCCTATCTTCCAGATAAGTATCTAGTTTCCTCAGGAGTATGCACGACTAAGGTATCCATCAGTAATGATGCCTTTCATGCCAGTAAAAATATCTTTTTTAGAGCATACTAATTGCTGAAAAAACTTTACACAACATATTTGCTAGAAAATAGTGAGATTCAAATAGATTTGTACCTTCCCCTCATCATAGCAGCTAGTGGCAAGATCAAAAGAGCTGCTTCTATCATGCAACCGTTAACTTCCTCCCGCATAGAACTACTTCAACTGTAAAAGATATGAGCATCACAAAAACATTTTAAAAACGTTACGAAACAAATAAAAAAGATTAAAACAGTCTACTCTAACATAGTGATGTCGCGAACTGTTCGCCGGAGAACAGTTCCCGGCAATCTTAGCTTGTTCGCGTTCGCCGCGGCGGGCGAACATATGCGATGTTCGATCCGCCCCCTATTCGTCATCATTGAGTAAACTTTGACCCTGTATCTCACAATCTGCAGACACATTTCAGCCAATCAGCCGCAGACACTCCCTCCCAGACCCTCCCAGCTCCTGGGCAGCAGCCATTTTAGATTCATTACGATCCTGCATTCTTAGTGAGAGGAGGGTTAGTGCTGCTGCTGGTGGTGATTTTATTGGGAAATTGATAGCTAGGCTAGTGTATTCAGTGTCCACTACAGTCCCGAAGGACTCATCTAATCTCTGCTGTAAGGACAGCACCCCAAAAAGCCCTTTTTAGGGCTAGAACTTCAGCCCAAAAAGCCCCTTTTAGGGCTAGAACTTCAGTCGTTTTTTTTTTTTTTTTTGTAATCTAATTGCATTTGCCTGCCTGTCAGCCTGTGTGTGAGGCTCACAGCATATACTGTGATTAATTGTTCTGTGCCACCACTTATATCTGGTTAACATTAGTGTAAATTTAAAAAAAAAAAAAAACTTTTACATCATTTTGCTAGTGTAATCTAATTTCATTTTCCATCAGGTCTGTGTGTCAGGCCCACAGCATATACTGTGATTAATTGCTCTGTGCCACCACTGATATCTGGAGTAACATTAGTGTAAATTTAAAAAAAAAAAACTTTTACATCAGTTTGCTAGTGTAATCTAATTTTATTTTCCATCAGGCCTGTGTGTCAGGCCCACAGCATATACTGTGATTAATTGCTCTGTGCCACCACTGATATCTGGTGTAACATTAGTGTAAATTTTTTTCAAAAAACTTTTACATCACTTTGCTAGTGTAATTTAATTTCATTTTCCATCAGGCCTGTGTGTCAGGCCCACAGCATATACTGTGATTCATTGCTCTGTGCCACCACTGATATCTGGTGTAAGATTAGTGTAAATTTAAAAAAAAAAAAACTTTTACATCAGTTTGCTAGTGTAATCTAATTTCATTTTCCATCAGGCCTGTGTGTCAGGCCCACAGCATATACTGTGATTAATTGCTCTGTGCCACCACTGATATCTGGGAGTTTTGCCATGGATCCCCCTCCGGCATGCCACAGTCCAGGTGTTAGTCCCCTTGAAACAACTTTTCTATCACTATTGTGGCCAGAAAGAGTCCCTGTGGGTTTTAAAATTCGCCTGCCCATTGAAGTCAATGGCGGTTCGCCCGGTTCGCGAACATTTGCGGAAGTTCACGTTCGCCGTTCGCAAACGCAAAATTTTAGGTTCGCGACATCACTACTCTAACATTGTGCACAGAAGAAAATGTGAAACCTATGTGGAAAATCCTGACCAAAGCTTAATATTGTGTTAATATACCCCAGAATGCCCACCATCAAACCCTTTTTTGCCTCTGTGAGAGAGACACAAAAACAAGATATTAAAGACATTTATATATACCGTATATATACCACTTTAAGAAAAGAGGAAGGAACCTGAATGAAAATCATCCAATCAGAAGAATAAAAGGAGAACAAATCAGAATAAAACTGTGGCTATAAATTAAGTATATTGGCGGTCATGGAGTATTTTGATAAAGCCCTTACAAGGGTTAAATGCTTTGAAAATTACTCCTACAAACTTTGCCAATTACCTAATATAATTAGAGTGCGTGTGGATTTTTTCCTGTTAATCTCCTAGGTGTGTCTACGGATACAATAGAGGCAGGAAAATAGCATTCCTACCATTGGATGTGTATAGGAGAACTTTCACATCAGATGAACTACATACTCTTCAAGTAAGCAATCGTAAGTCCAATCTAAGCGAACCTGCTGCTACATTAAATAAAGTTTCCAAGGATTTCATTCTAATACTTTGTGGCAGATTAAGAAAGTTTTGTGTTACTACTATAAATTTTGTAACAAATTGTGATATACCTTTAAGGTATCTCCCTTCATGCACCTTGCTCCTTTAAAAGGGAGCCTCCTACAATCAATCTTTGCCTGATTATTGAGAAGTTCAACAGCCTGGAGGCTGTTTCCTTTGCTACTATTCAGGTCACATCTATACCTATCAAATTTATGATTGGAAATTATACCTAAAGTTTGTTAGCCTAGAACTGAGTCATCTACAGCTTCCTCTGAGTTGTAAACCAGTTTCTAAACATCTGTGATTACCGCTCTGCACTAAAATCCTTTACAGGTCTCCCTCTGCAGCTCCTGTCAGTTTATTTTACACATCGCGGAACCTCCGCAGCTTTCCGACGCTGGATCCCCAAACCGGAAGTGAGTCACACATTCACCGCAAGCCATTCACTCCTGCAACAGGCAAGCTCTCTCTGTCTCCTTACTCACAGGTAACTTCTGTTTGTTACAACTTCTGGATATTGATTGTATCGGTTGGCTCTCCTGTTGCCATACTTATTCAAGTTGACTTTGTCTAAGTTATATTGCTACACGCATGGGATGTGAATCACTTTACCTCTGCATATTATTCCGCAATAAATACTGCTTGCAAGTTACATATTTGGACAAACCTAGGGTTGTATTAAGCAATCTGTGTGAGTGACTTTGTATATATTTTATTGGGTGAATGTGTGTGAAGTAAACTGGACTCTGAATCATAAGTTACAGATGATAAAAGATTCTTCCACTAATCCTAACTTCAACTAACTTCTGATTCTGGGCTATCAGAGTTAGAGTTCTAAAACTTACTATACTGGCTATTAATTGCTCACTGTTACCATTTCTGTTCAAACTAATTCTGTGTTTGCAGAAATAGATATACAAAAGAGCTACAAATACTCTATTTCTGGTTTGTGTGTGAGTGGATTCATTACATAATAATCAGGCCAAAAAACTGATCCTGTTAAATTACTAAAACATGGATCCCACAGAAGTAAAAAATGAATTCACTAATGTGTACCAGAAATTAGATTATTTAGCCCATGCTATACAAGAAGTACAGGCTGAGAATGTAGCCATAAAAGCAATGTTAAAGGATTTCATAACACCTAAACCTGTGGATATACCTGAACCCCAAGTACATACACCAACACCATTTTCTGGAAAACGGTCTGAGTTTCGTGATTTCAAAAACGCATGCAACTTGCTATTTTCTTTGAAACCACGCACCTATCATTCAGACAGGATTAAAGTTTGCACCACAATTTCATACATGATAGGAGAGCCACGTACCTGGGCTAACAGATTCTTTGAGCAGAACAACCCCATTCTAGATTCATTAACTGATTTCTTTTCAGCAATGACAAGTCTGTATGAGGATTCAAACAGCCAAATACAAGCTGAGACCAAACTGCGGTCATTAAAACAAGGCAAAAGGACTGTAGAGGAATACACAACAGACTTTCAGATGTGGGCCTCAGACTCATTGTGGAATGAGGTAAGCTTGCGTAATCAGTTTCGCCTAGGTTTGTCTGAATCTCTAAAAGATGAACTCTCACGATTGGAACTCCCTGAAACACTCACCGGCTTAATCAAGCTAAGCACCACATTAGATAGACGTCTGAGGGAAAGAAAAGCTGAAAAAAGCATGTATGACCCCTCTATCAGACGCACCTATCCATCATCGGTCTCCCAAGACAGAAACCAGACTTTCAGCACCCCAATGGAGATTGGGGCAATCAAAGGTCCTCTGACTCAAGAGGAGAAAACAAGAAGGAAATTAGGAAATTTATGTCTTTACTGCGCTCACAAGGAGCACACAGTTGCAACCTGCCCCCTCCTATCAAAACAAAAGAAGGGTAAGAAAAAAAATATAATATCATTATACAATTTATCTACTGCTACCCAGCTCACTGTCTCTCTCTCTTTACAGTGGGACCGTCTCCACATCCAGAGTGATGCGTTAATAGATTCTGGTGCTTCAGGGATATATATTGATGATACATTTGTTAAAAAGAATAAAATACCCACAGTGTGTAAACAGCAACCAGTTTTTGTGAAGTTAATAGATGGTACTTTGATTCAGAAAGGTCCTATCACACACCACACTATACCTTTACTTACAACCACAAAAAATGGACACACTGAATACCTTACATATGATATCATTCCTATTGATAGACATTCCATTATTTTAGGATACATGTGGTTAAAGACATATAATCCAAGCATTGATTGGTTAAAGGATGAGATAAATTTAACATCTAGATATTGCACAAATACGTGTTATCCACACTGTTCTATATCTTCTATTGAGAATGGTGTACCAGCGGCATATTCTGATTTGGTAGATGTATTCGATTTAAAAGAGGCTGAATCATTGCCGCCACACCGTGAATTTGACTGCCCCATCGAATTAATACCCGGGTCTCAAATACCCTATGGCAAAATATATCCTCTGTCCCAGGACGAGTTAACCCATTTACGCACCTACCTAGATGACAACCTTAAAAAAGGTTTTATATCACATTCAACTTCACCCGCAGCAGCTGGTATTTTTTTTGTTAAAAATAAAGATCTAAGTCTAAGACCCATAATAGATTATCGAGCCTTAAATGCGATAACAGTAAAAAACCGATACCCATTGCCTTTAATACCAGAATTATTGGAAAGACTCACCAATGCCACCATATATACCAAATTGGATTTGAAGGGGGCATATAATTTGATTCGGATTAGGAGTGGAGACGAATGGAAGACAGCTTTTCGCACACGATACGGTTTATTTCAGTACAATGTCATGCCTTTCGGGTTGAGTAACGCACCAGCTACTTTCCAACATTTCATCAACGAGATATTCCGAGATTTAACTGACATATGTGTTGTAATTTATCTAGATGATATTTTAATTTATTCCACAAATTTACAAGATCATGAAAGGCATGTACGATGGGTACTCACCCGACTAAGACAGCATAGATTGTTTGCCAAACTGGAAAAATGCAATTTCCATGTTAAACAGATTAAGTTCCTTGGTTATATTCTATCTCCTCAAAAAATCCAAATGGACCCTGAAAAGATAAACACGATCCAGGAATGGACCATACCACGCACTGTTCGAGCGCTACAGAGGTTTTTGGGTTTCTCGAATTTTTACAGAAAATTCATCAGAGATTTTTCTACTATTGTAAGACCATTAACCCAACTCACAAGGAAATCCCAAAGATTTCATTGGAATGAAGAAGCTCAAACTGCTTTTAACAAGCTAAAGCACTGTTTCTCCACTGCTCCAGTTCTGACGCTGCCAGACTATCAATCTCAATTCATACTAGAGGTTGATGCCTCCAACACCGGCATAGGAGCAGTCCTATCACAAAAAATCAAGGAAAACCAAGAAATGCATCCCGTAGCTTTTTATTCCAGAACCTTGCTCCCAGCCGAAATAAATTATAGCATTGGTGACAAAGAGCTCTTAGCAATTAAAAGTTCCTTAGAGCACTGGAGGCATCTATTAGAAGGGTCAAAAGAACCTTTTCTCATTTTTACTGATCACAAAAACCTTGAGTATTTAAGGAAAAGTAAAACTCTCTCTGCACGCCAAGTCAGATGGTCTCTGTTTTTAGATCGCTTTAATTTTTTGATTACTTACAGACCAGGGCATTCTAACACCAAAGCTGATGCCCTCTCAAGAATGTATGATCCTACGAACATCTCTGAGACCCTCAATCCTATCATACCAGAAGAGAAATTTATATACTCACTTTCTAACTTAGAAAAGGACATTCTTCTGGAAACTCAAAAAGAAAATGATTGCCCCCCAACTTGTGAGAGAGATTCCACATCAGGGTTGATGTACCACAAAAATAGATTATATGTACCTAAGGCTCTTAGGATGATGATATTAAAACATTATCATGACAATGTCTTGTCAGGCCACAAAGGTGTACAAAAGACCACCAACTTGATCAAAAGACACTTCTGGTGGCCACAGCTAAATCAAGATGTTATACATCATCTGAAGAAATGTGATATATGTGCAAGAAATAAAGTGGCACACAAAAAACCTATTGGTTTATTAACTACTTTACCAATACCAGATATGCCGTGGTCCACCATATCAATGGATTTTATTGTTGATCTTCCAGTCTCACGAAAGTACACCACTATTCTAGTGGTTGTAGATCACTTAACTAAACTGGGTCATTTTATTCCACTAACAAGTTTACCCACAGCCATTATTACTGCAAAGGTCTTTTTAGATAATATAGTCAAACTACACGGATTACCAACTACAGTGATCACAGATAGAGGTACTCAGTTCACCTCAGCCTTCTGGAGGTCTCTGTGCAAACTGTTACAAATTGATACACGTTATACCACAGCTTTTCATCCTCAGTCAAATGGGTTGACTGAACGTTTGAATCAGACACTAGAACAATTCCTACGATGTTATCTGAGCCATCTTCAGGATGATTGGGTTGATTACCTCCCGATGGCAGAGTTCTCATACAACAACTCAATCTCTACCTCAACCAAAGTATCACCATTCTTCGCCACGTACGGCTTCCATCCAACCACTATCACAATATCCCATACCACAGTGAATTGTCCAGGAGCAATGGATTTTAGTAATTCCTTACAAGATAGACTTCAGTTGCTTAAAACTCATTTGCAGGAAGCTCAAGAACATCAAAAGAAGTACTATGACCTACATCATTCCCCTAGTCCCACCTATGTCGTAGGAGACTTGGTTCTACTGTCCACGAAGTATCTGAAACTTCGTGTGCCATGTAAAAAATTGGCCAATCAATTTATTGGTCCGTTCCCGATTGCGGCAATAGTTAACTCGAACGCTGTTCGGTTGACTCTGCCTAAAGATCTCACTGTTCATCCTACATTTCATGTCTCTCTAATTAAGCCTTACGTAGGGGACCCTTTACTACAACTGGCAGATCCTCCTCCACCTATTTATCACCAGGATCAGTTGGAATATGAAGTGGAGTCCATCCTAGATTCCCGGATACGTCGCGGTCATGTACAGTACTTGATACAATGGAAAGGCTATGGTCCTGAAAGCAACTCATGGGAATCTCATGAGGATGTTCACGCTCCTGATCTGCTCTCCGCTTTTCATCGGCGGTATCCTGGGAAGCCATATCTCCGCACCCCTGTTGACTGCCCTTGAGGAGGGGGGTATGTGATATACCTTTAAGGTATCTCCCTTCATGCACCTTGCTCCTTTAAAAGGGAGCCTCCTACAATCAATCTTTGCCTGATTATTGAGAAGTTCAACAGCCTGGAGGCTGTTTCCTTTGCTACTATTCAGGTCACATCTATACCTATCAAATTTATGATTGGAAATTATACCTAAAGTTTGTTAGCCTAGAACTGAGTCATCTACAGCTTCCTCTGAGTTGTAAACCAGTTTCTAAACATCTGTGATTACCGCTCTGCACTAAAATCCTTTACAGGTCTCCCTCTGCAGCTCCTGTCAGTTTATTTTACACATCGCGGAACCTCCGCAGCTTTCCGACGCTGGATCCCCAAACCGGAAGTGAGTCACACATTCACCGCAAGCCATTCACTCCTGCAACAGGCAAGCTCTCTCTGTCTCCTTACTCACAGGTAACTTCTGTTTGTTACAACTTCTGGATATTGATTGTATCGGTTGGCTCTCCTGTTGCCATACTTATTCAAGTTGACTTTGTCTAAGTTATATTGCTACACGCATGGGATGTGAATCACTTTACCTCTGCATATTATTCCGCAATAAATACTGCTTGCAAGTTACATATTTGGACAAACCTAGGGTTGTATTAAGCAATCTGTGTGAGTGACTTTGTATATATTTTATTGGGTGAATGTGTGTGAAGTAAACTGGACTCTGAATCATAAGTTACAGATGATAAAAGATTCTTCCACTAATCCTAACTTCAACTAACTTCTGATTCTGGGCTATCAGAGTTAGAGTTCTAAAACTTACTATACTGGCTATTAATTGCTCACTGTTACCATTTCTGTTCAAACTAATTCTGTGTTTGCAGAAATAGATATACAAAAGAGCTACAAATACTCTATTTCTGGTTTGTGTGTGAGTGGATTCATTACACAAATTCTCGATGCATACAGAAACCATGTGATATCAAGAGCCTATCACAAACCGTTTGGCTCTGATCACGTGTCTACGGTATTCAGATCACGGATGTGTTTGGTTTGCTACACACGAGTGTTGAAATTATCGAAATTAAGACTGTTGGCGCCATGTACCAAGCATCAAAGTGACCTTTTGTGTGTATTTTCGCATCAAAATTTGCGCGCAGACTAAAAATCATATTTACCAAGCCGCAATCGAATTTATAAACCACTTGTTTTCATATGCGATCGTACTTTTCCGCATCTAATCGATCCAAAACCTTTTTTAACATACTAAACCATTGATCATCATAAAATCCGCTATTAACGGAAATTATCAAAGATTCAACCAATCTGTTTGCTCAAACTTATGCTTTAACTTCATGTAATTTTTTTCGTGACCATTTAGGTAGTAAAGACAATAGAAAACTATAGGGGGTATCATACTGACGCCAGGTTGAAATACTTAAATTAAGCGGGTAGACAAAAATCATTTCATTATTAGTTTGCCAGCAGTGAATGAAGATGGAGACACTTTTACATTTATCTTTCGATTTATTCAATTACGAGAAAGAAGGGCTATACAGACACCTCTTGGAAATAATGAATTTCAAAGAAGGAGAGGAGGTCGAAGAAGGAGAGTTCCAAGAGTTTTCCTCCCTCGTGTGGGTTTTGAAGCCCTTTCTGATCGTGAGGTTATCCAGAGATTCTGTTTGGACAGAGAAGTTATAATGGACTTTACAATGAAATAGCAGAATACCTTGAGCCAATGGCAGCACGTTCACAAGCCACACCTAGACTCTTAAAACTTTTGGCAGCATTACACTTTTTTGCCACGGGTTCTTTCCAGGCTGTGTCTAGCGTCATAAATGGCATAAGCCAGTCTGCATTTTCTAGGCACCTGACAAAAGTAATAAACGCATTGATGGTGGTCTTTCCACGTTATGTGTGCCTTCCATTGTTGCTGCTTGTATGATGAATAATACACCTATATGGTCATGTTGGTTAAGAAATCGACCAATAAACTGTAGACTGCTTAGTAAATGTGTTCTTTCGTGCCAATCAAAGCTTCAAAGTTATCAATAATTTGATTGTCTTCAAGACGGATTAGACGCAATATTTTACGGGTTGAGTTTTTAGTACATTCATGTAACAAGGTTAAATCCGCTAGGTGCGAATGCCAGCGGGTAAATTAGATACGCTAAATGCGATGATTTTAACGCCTTATATCAAATTATATGGAAGTATTTTTAGGATTTGTTTTTTAATTTTTAATTATTAAACATTGATATATTTTTGTGATATAAATCTGTTGTTTTATTAACCTTGCTGTTTAGCGCCAGCTATTCTGTTTTGTTTTAATATGTTTAATATTTAATCTGTAAGAGAGGTGCAGACTTTATAGTTTAGTATAGGCTTAAAGGTTTGTTTTTAGAGCATTACCATTCCTGTTTTTTTCTAGACCAAAGCAAGACTACTTTACCCTAACAAAAAATACATGAATATTTAACATTTACATGCAGATCCCATTTTGGAAATGTGATTCCAAAGTATTGCAATTGTATTTATTTATTTTCCAGTGGTTAATATTTGCTGTACAGGAACACCCATTGGCGATTCGCTAGATAAGATAACTTAAATGAATCTCAATTCTTTTTGAACATGCCTGAACAACCAGACACCTCTTTAGCATTACAAGCATCTATAAGTCTAGCCTAATGATTCAGTCACTATTGTTCTCTAAAGCATCTCCTCCCATCTGTGACAGATTACAGCATGGATGGGTCACTTTAAGCTCCCTTTGTATACTATTATTTGTTTGTTTTTAAAGTTTTAAGTTATGCTGTATACTTTTAAGTAATCAATTCCTCCCAATCATTCACACTTCAGTTTTATTTCCTCCCATAATCTATTTCATAAGGCAATTTTCAGATTAGTATTCTCTTTAGGAGCTATGCTCTGTAAATGTAGCCTGACAATTACCTTGTTCTCCATGCTGTATTACCTCTACTCCCTTAGCATTCCCTTAGTCTTAGAGAGGCCAGAGGATTTCTGTATTTTGGGGCATAGCCTATCTCCTCCCCTCTTCATCTCTGCCCACTTCGTTATCCATTACCCCTACCTAAACCCTTCCTAACCCCATTCACCCATGGCAATCACTAATCTGCCCTGAAATCCTAACTAATCTACCTAAACCCTAAACCCTAACTCTAAAATGTCCTGGTCCTTTACCATTAAACATTATGGACTAGGTTACGGGTGGAGCGCTAATATGTGTTTCTGCTCGCACGCTTACTTAGCTAGAAGAAGCACGACAGGTTGCACTAATATTATGAGTTGAAAGTAAAATGTTTGTACGCAAGCGGAACCGGATGCGTGCAAAAAGCCTCCGTCTAGCGAAGTCATGATCATGTTAATGTACACCACCATAGACTTCAATGGAGCGTGAGAACTGAAAAACCCTAACACCCATACTCGCACACTAACCCGTATTGCAATAAGCCCCATCTGAACCCACACACCCCCACATCGAAAAGTACCACTACACTACACTATTAACCCTTAAACCGCCACACCCTCACATTGCAAACTGCCATGCTACACTATTAACACCTAAACTACTACACTGCCACATCACAAACTACTCCGCTATGCTATTAACCCCTAAACCAGCACACCCTCACATAGCAAACTGCTCAACCACAATTTCAACCCCTTAACTGCCACACCCCCACATCACAAACTACCTTTTAACTTCCTGACAACTAACCCTCAACACCTCTAACTTAACACCCCCTAAGTAACAAAAAAATAAATCCTACCATCAAATAAAAAAGCTAACATTATAGAAAATAAAAACCCTAACATTACAAAAAATTAAAAAAAAATTACCAAAAATAAAAAAACACAATTATGCCTATTCTAAAACTAAAGCTCCCCTTAAAAAAAAACCTATACTAACACTAAAATGTATTATAGCAATAGCCTTTAGAAGGGGTTTTTGTAGGGCATTGCCCTAAAGTGATTTAGCTATTTAAAAAAAAAAGTAATCCCCCACCCCCCAAAAAAAGCCTATATAAAAAAACCTACTCTAAAAATTGCTCTAAGGGCATTTGGTAGGGCATTGCCCTACAGAGATAACTGCTCTTTTTTTAAAAAATCAACAACCCTATACTACAAAAAAAAAAAACATCCAAAAAAGCCTACGGCTTAACCCCAAAGATGGTACTCACCCAACTTTAGTCCAGCTCTTATGTTATTGTCAACTGTGGTTCTCCTCTTCATGGAGGGGCCCATCTTCATCCTGACAGTGGAGTGGGCACATCTTCATGGTGACAGCAGCATCCCATCTTCATGGAGATGGCGTTCCTCTTCTATCTTCATCCCGGTGGCGATGGTCCATCTTCATCCATCTTCTGCTGCCACTCGCTGGGGAAGTCTTCATCCAACTTCCACCCAATGCATATTCTTATCTTTTTTTCTTGTTATCTTTAGATCTTCCATCGAAGATATCCTCTTCATGCAGTCACCTGCACACTGAAGCTTTTTCTATTGGCTGATTTGAATTTAAAAATCAGCCAATAGAAATGCAAGGGTACCCCTATATAAGGGGGAACCTCACATTCAAACTTACACACTGAGTGACCTCGGCAATGGAAGATCTGAAAATGACAAGAAAAGAACATAAGAATATGCATCGGGGGGGAAGATGGATGAAGACTTTCTTAATGGAGCGGCGGTAGATAATGGATGAAGATGGACCACCACTTCCATGAATATGGTCGGCCGCCACCTCCATGAAGATGGGCCCCACCATGAAGAGGAGCACCACAATTGGCGATCAGTTAGGAGCCGGATTTTGGTGAGTACCATCTTTGGCCTTTAGCAGTAGATTTTTTTTTCCTAAAGGAGTTGTAATCACTTTAGCGCAATGCCCTACCAAATGCCCTTTTAGGGCAACCTTTTTTTAGGTTAAGTTTTTTTTTTTAGAATAGTTTTTATTTCTCGGGCAGCAAAAGAGCTTAATCACTTTAGGGCACTGCCCTAACAAATGCTCTTTTAAGGGCAATGCCTAACCAAATGCTCTTGTTTTTTTAAATAGAAAAAGAACTGTAATCACTTTAGGGTAATGCCCTCCCAAATGCCCTTATCAGGGAAATTTTTAGAGTAGTTTTTTTTGGGGGTGGGGGAGTGGGGGTAGGGATTACTTTTTTTGTAGAATGGGGTTGTATTTTTTTTTGAGAAAAATAGCTAAATCGCTTTAGGGCAATGCCCCACAAAAAGCCCTTCTTAGGGCTATTGCTATAGTATAGGGTATAGGATTTCTTTAGTTTGGTATGAGATTTTTTTAGGGGGCTTTAATTTTAGAATAGGCATATTTTTGGTAATTTTATTTTTATTTTCTTTGATGCTAGTTTTTTAATTTTTGGTAATGATAGTTTTTATGTAATGATATGTTTTCTATTTTCATTAATTGTAGTTTTTTGTAAAGTAGGGTGTGTTAGGCTAGGGGTGTTGGGGGGGTTAGCTGTTAGGAAGTTAGGGGGAAGTTTGTGATGTGGGGTGTGGCAGTTTAGGGGTTAATAGTTTAGAGGAGTAGTTTGCAATGTGGGGGTGTAATGGTTTAGGGGTTAATAGTGTAGCAGGACAGTTTGAGATGTGGGTGTGTGATGGTTCAGGGGTTATAGTGTAGCAGAGTAGTGTGTGATGTGGGAGTGTGTAAGTTTAGAGGTTAATAGTAAAGTTTAGTGCAACTTTTTCCTCCGGCCAAACTTGAACATTTACATAATACTACTGTACATTGCCGCTAAATGCCACCCATAGAAAACATGGGGAGTGTAAATCACAGAGAGCTTGCACAAATTAATTTAAACACCACGCCACTTGTAATATGGATTAGAGTGAAAAAAAACATTGCAATCTCGCGATCATGTTTGCCCCCCTATATGGGATTGATTTGATTTCCACCTGACCAGTTTTTCATTTGCTTGTAAAATGGGAAATATGTAAGCTTAGAGAAAAATTAAAGATAATCTCACTTTAGCTTAGCATCTCACAGTTAACACAAGCAATATAAACTCACCCCACACTAAAACTTTAAACTTATTTATAATTTTAATGTCAAATCAATTTTTACCTGTCTCAATTTTTTTTTTTTTACAGATGACTATAAGGATATAAATACTAGCACTATTATGCTGAATGAGAATCAAACTGTCACTCTGTCTTGTGAGTTTAACAGGAGTAATTCAAAATTTGTTCAATTTTGGATATCAGATAATTCCAACTACGGAAGGCAATGTTTATCTTCAGTGGCACTTGATGAGTCATACAACATTGATATTAATAAGCATTGCTGTGTTTCAAAGACAATACAAGAGAGGATCAATGTGTGGAATGGCTCGTTATTCATTGATGAAGTACAGAAACACTACTTAAATTTAACAAACGTTACAGCCTCTGATAGTGGGAGGTACTTGTGTTTTATCATCTATCAAAAAAAAATGACACTTGTAAGTAACATAACACTTCAAGTACATGAAACTAATGGTGCCACTCCCATGCCAGGTAAGCTTATACTTCATATTATATGTTTTATTTATTTATGTTGATAAACAAGTTATACAAAGCACATATCTCAATGTCAAGATTTGTCATGAGAGATTAAAGGGACATGGTACACTAGATTTTTCATTGCATAAATGTTTTGTAGATGATCCATTTACATAGCCCACCTGGGATTGTTTTTGTAACAATGTATAGTTTTATTACATTGTGCTGATTTTTAGACTCATAATCAAGCCCCAAAGTGTCAGATATATACGCTTGTTTATAGATTAGTGCTTGCTCCTTCTTGTGTAATGTATCTTTTCATATACAGGGAAGGTGGGGAGTGTCTGCTCTTCCTGCTTACCCGGCCCTTGCAGTGGGTGCCCCAGGTTAACCTCATCAACAGTGCTAAACTGGGAGCTTCTAAGTAAGGGCCAGATTACAATCAGAGACGGCATCAGAACCTAAATTCAGCAAATGGGGTAAGAAGCGCAAGCGATGGCAGCATTTGTAATTATATACAGTATGTATATGACTATATACATATTTATTTATGTGTTAATATGTGTATATACTTATATTAACACATAAATATATATGTATATAGTCATATACATATATATTTACAGGGAACACACAGTTCCCTCACCACTAAAAAGCTTGCGTTGCACCCTATAACGACAAGATCCGTGCCGCCATCTGAGACCAGTAGTTATGAGTTTTACGCAGCAAAACTGTTACACAAAACTCAAAACTAAGCTGTTACAAAGTACACTAACACCCATAAACTACCTATTAACCCCTAAACCAAGGCCCTCCCACATCGCAAATACTATATTAAAGTTATTAACCCCTAATCTGCTGCTCCTGACATCGCCACCACTAATAAAATTTATTAACCCCTATTCCACCGCTCCCCGACATCGTCGCCACTATACTAAAGTTATTAACCCCTATTCCCCCCGCACCCCAACATTGCCCACACTATAATAAATATATTAACCCCTATTCTGCCGCTCCCTGACATCGCTGTCACTAAATAAAGTTATTAACCCCTAAACCTCCTGCTTCCCATATCACTACCACTAAATAAACCTATTAAACCCTAAACTCCAGCCCCCCACATAGCCAAAAACTAAATAAAACTATTAACCCCTAAACCTAACAACCCCCTAATTTTACATTAAAATCACAAGATCCCTATCTTAAAATAAATAAAAACTTACCTGTGAAATTAAAAAAACCTAAGTTTAAACTATAAATTAAACTAACATTACTATTAGACTAAAATTAAAATAACTATCAATTAAATAAATAAATTACTCATTAAAAAAAACTTAACACTACTAAAGAAAAAAAAAATCTACAATTACAAAAAATAAAAAATACTAAATTACAAAAAATAATAAACTAAATTATCCAAAATAAAAAAATTACACCTAATTTAATAGCCCTATCAAAATAAAAAAGCACTCCCAAAATAAAAAAAACCTAGCCTACAATAAACTACCAATAGCCCTTAAAAGGGTCTTTTGTAGGACATTGTCCTAAAGAAATCAGCTCTTTTTCCTGAAAAAAATACAAAGACCACCCCTACAGTAAAACCAACCACCCAACCAACCGCTCTTTTAAGACCAGCCAAAACCCTAATTAAAAAAAAAAAACACCCCAAAAAACCTTAAAAAAACCTCCACCTCCACGTCAGATGGATGGACCTCTGCCTGGACCTCCGCTTTGGACCTCTGCCTGGACCTCCACCTTGGACCTTCGACTGGACCTCTGCCTCTGCGCATCGACTGATCTGCCTCCGCAGGGATGAAGAAGATGCCGGTCCCTTGAAGGATGAAGATGGAGCTGTCTGAATGAAGATGGAGCCGCTGGGATGAAGATCGTTCAAGCCGGACTTCAGCAACTGTGAGTACCTAAAGAGGGGTTAGTGAGGGGTTAGTGTTAGTTTTTTAAGGTTTTTTGGGGTGTTTTTTTTTTTAGATTAGGGTTTGGGCTTGTCTTAAGGGAGCTGAATTCCCTTTTAAGGGCAAGAAAAAGAGCTAAATGCCCTTTAGGTTTTTTTAGTTAGGTTTTTTTATTTAGTTGGTTTGGGGGTTTGCAATGTTTGTTTTAATTTTTTAAGGGCTATTATAGATTATGGTTCTTTTATTTTGTGGTGTTTTTTTTTTTAAAACGGGGTATTAGAATAGGAATTGTTTTATTATTTTGGATAATTCATTTGTTATTTTGTGTAATTTTTTTTATTTTTGGGGTGTTTTTTTTTTATTTTTAAATAGCCATTTTTTTTAATTTTTAATGGGCAGCAAAAGAGCTGAATGCCCATTTCAGAGCAATGCCCATACACATGCCCTTTTCAGGGCAATGGGTAGATTAGGTTTAACTTTATTTTTATTTTGTGGGTTTGGGGGGTGGGGGTTTGTATACTGTTAAGGGGTGTTCGTTTTTCTTTTGTAGAAAAAGAGCTGATTTCTTTAGGGCAATGCCCTACAAAAGGCTCTTTTAAGGGCCCTTGGTAGTTTATTATAGATTAGGGTTTTTTATTTTGGGGTGTTTTTTTTTTAAACAGGGTATTAGTATAGGAATAATTTTTATTGTTTTGGATAATTTCGTTTGTTATTTTTTGTAATGGTAGTTTTTTTTTGTTGTAATTTTAGTGTTTTTTATTTTTTGTAATGTTAGGTTTTAGTGTAAGGCAGCTTAGGTTTTACTTTTATTTCACAGGTAAGCTTGTATTTATTTTAACTAGGTAGTTAGTAAATAGTTGATAACTATTTACTAACTAGTCTACCTAGTTAAAATAAATACAAACTTACCTGTGAAATAAAAACCTAAGCTAGCTAGAATATAACTATTAGTTATATTGTAGCTAGCTTAGGTTTTATTTTTATTTCACAGGTAAGTTTGTATTTAGTTTTAAATAGGTATTATTTAGTTAACAATTGTAACTTTAATTTAGCTCTATTTTTATTATGTTAAACTTAGGGGGTGTTAGGTTTAGGGTTACTGTTAGGTTTAGGGGTTTATAGTTTAATTTAGGTTGTTGCGATGTGGGGGGCTGGCGGTTTAGGGGTTAATAGGTTTATTTAGTGGTAGTGATGTGGGAGGCCAGAGGTTTATGGATTAATAACTTTATTTAGTAGCGGCGATGTCGGGGAGGGGCAGAATAGGGGTTAATATATTTATTATAGTGTGGGCAATGTTGGGGTGAGGGGAATAGGGGTTAATAACTTTAGTATAGTGGCGGCGATATCGGGAGCGTGCGATTAGGGGTTAATAACTTTATTTCGGTGGCAGCGATATCGGGAGTGACAGATTATGGGTTAATAAAATTATGCAGGTGTCGGCGATGTTGGGGGCAGCAGATTAGGGGTGTTTAGATGTGGGGTTTATGTTAGCGTGTTAGGTTTAAACATAACTTTTTTTTCCCCATAGACATCAATGGGGATGCGTTACAGAGCTTTTCAGTCTGCGATCGCAGGTGTTAGTTTTTTCTCCAACACGCTCTCCCCATTGATGTCTATGGGGAAAGCGTGCACGAGCACGTCAAAGCAGCACTTGGATTTTGTACGGTATGGAGCTCAACTCAACCATATCACACGCACAAGGCAGCAATTTAAAAACTTGTAATGGCAGCGCTATCGAGGGTGAAATAACACAACTTTTGTTGCGTTTGTTTCACACCCTCTATAGCGCAAAACTTTTAATCTAGGTGAATATTAGTAATCATAAAGTAAAAGATGTGAACTTTAATTCATGAAAAGCTTTGTAAACTCTTGATTCAGGCTGTAGCCAATCGTATTGCAACCCCTTTGATAATAATAATGCTCCTGGCTTTGGACACCAAAGGGGGTGCGATACGATTTGCTATAGCCTGAACTGTTACTGAAGTAAGAACTAGAGTATACAGTACGGGCAGAGGAACAGCGGTATATATGAAGACATTAAAGTGTAATTATTAAAAAGTACTTGTTTACAAAGTTTTTCATGAATTAAAGTTCACATCTTTTTCTATGATTACTAATATTCATCTAGATTACAAGTTTTGCGTTATGGTGCGGTACGGCTATACCGATGAAAAATTGGCCATTGCGCGTGGTATGGCAGGTAACGCATATTACAAGTAGTGTCAGTATAGCTATACCACAAGCATTTTAGCATTTATGTAACACTCCATTCCACACTCAAAAAATGAGTGCAGGATTTTCCTTAGCACCTTATTTCAGGTTGTGAGGTCTGGCTAAAATGCTTGCGTTACAACCTATACTGCCGTGAGCCATTCTGCAATCTGAAACCAGTAGTTATGTATTTTGCGAAACAAAAATGTTTCACAAAATTCATAACAAAAATGTTACAAAGTACACTAACACCCATAAACTACCTATTAACCCCTAATCCGCTACCCTCCCACATAGCAAATACTATATTGCACCTATTAACCCCTAATCTGCCTCCCACATCGCCGACACTAAAATAAACCTATTAACCCCTAAACCGCTGGCCCCCCACATGGCTAACACTATATAAACCTATTAACCACTAAACCGACGGGCCCCCACATCGCCAACACTATAATAAAGTATTAACTCCTAAACCTCCAGCCCCCACATTGCATCTAATAAACTAAACCTATTAACCCCTAAACCGCCAGCCCCCCACATCGTAACTAATAAACTAAACCTATTAGCCCCTAAACCGGCGCCCCCCACAACACAAAACATATTTAGTGGAAGTAGAGGGGAAGGAGGGGGGACATAACTCAGCTGTCATGTCTGGCAGTACAGACCTTAAGGCAGGGTAGGTGGGCAGAACACTAGATATTGGGTAGGGCATTCTGTGCTGTGGCAGACGGAAGCCATAAGGTGTCATACCTGTCTTTCCAGTCAGCCCAAGCCATTTCAAACAAATCAGATTTGTTAAGGTCAAGATATATGGCCTTTTCCATGCTATATAAAAAAGCCATTGCATGTATGATGTCTTTCCATTTAGGGGAGAGTTCCCTTTTCCAAGCCCGGGCTATATTGGTTTTGATAGAGGACATTAAATACACACCAAGAAGGCTGTGATGCTTGGGCAAGTTGTGGAGGCCCAGATGTAGGAGGGCAGGGGCCGGGCCACCAGGCATCCTAATGCCGAAGTCAGTAAGGGTATGGAGTCCTTTCTCCCAGAGGGGTCTGATTTTGGGGCACTCCCACCAGATATGCAACATGCTACCTGGTAGACCACAGCCTCTCCAGCATAGAGACAAAGTTCCTGAATACATTTTAGACAATTGAGTGGGGACCAGATACCAATGAGAGATAACTTTATAATAAGTTTCGAACATTGTTACGCAGTGCAGGGTCTTTTTTGTCAGTAAAATGGCCTTTTGCCAGGAGTCAGTGGTGGTGCAGGTGTGTAGGAGAGTGTCCCACCTAGTCAGAGATGGAGCTAAAGCAGGTGGTGAAGTGCCCTCTAGTAGATTGTAGTGAATTGATAACGGCCTGACAAGCTTGCGCCCCCCATGCCAGATGGACTCCCAAGGGGTGAGAGATCAGGAAAAGGAGGGAAGAAAGCCCCAGCTTTTCATTAAGCTTTTAACCCTGAGTATTTTGAAGGAGAAGATTGGAGGAATGTCTGCATGTGGGTCCAGATGTGCTAAGTCTATGAACCCATCTGGTTGTGTGACGGACCAAAAATCCGAGACTTTATTAACTTTCAATCGAGCCCAAATATTAGAGTGAGTTTCAGCCAATCCTGTGAACAGACCGGCTACCGAGGTGATAGGGGAGGGATGGGGGGCGATTAGTTGGTGATGTCTAACCTTATCCCAGACAGACGAGCACTCTAGGATAATCAAATTACAGATGCCCAAAGTTCTGCGACTGTGAGGCAGGGTCCAAATTACGTCTTTAAGAAGGACGTTAATTGTGGTAAGGAGGTCTGCTCAATTTCTCTCCATCTGTCACAAGAATGGAGTACTCCCCATTGGGATATATGCTCAAGCATAGCACATTCATAGTATTTTACGACTGAAGGAAAGGCAAGTCCTCCCAAGTGAATGGGGAGCTGTAATGTTTTATGGGTGATTCGGGGAGTCTTACCCTGCCAGATGAATTTTGTAATCTCACTCTGGAATTGTGACAGGAGGTACATGGGGACGCTAATCGGAAGACAACGAAAGAGGTAGGTGAGTTTGGGAAGGAAGGACATTTTAAGGGATGCTATTCTTCCCATCCAGGAAATAGAGTTATGATCCCATATGTTTTTTAGATCGCGCAGTTCCGACAATAGATGGAGATAATTGTCTTTTACCATTTGTGTTACACTACTGGTTATCCTCATGCCTAAGTGGGTGACCTGCTCAGTTGTCCACTTGTTAAATTGATCCTTCAGTGTAAGGATGTAGTCTTGTGGGTAACCCCACCAAAATATTTCAGTTTTGAGTACATTGAGCTTGTAGAAAGAGAGGTCCCCAAATGTCTCCAGGACATCCAGTAGTACTAGGTATGGCTCTGGCAGGGTCAGCTGCAAATATGGTGATGTCGTCTGCGAATAATGCGATTTTCTGCAAAGTGCCTGACAATCTAATACCCTGTAATGACGCGTCTGATCGAATTTTTGCAGCCAAGGGTTCGACCGCTAGGGCTAATAGTAGGGGAGAGAGTGGGCACCCCTGCCTGTTGCCATTCGATATGCAAAAAAGAGGTGACTGAAAGCCAAGACCCCTAACAGTAGCAGTTGGGGTGGAGTATAGGGCTTGGATAGCCGTGCAAGTTGCGGTAGGAAAATTAAAAGCTCTAAGTGTTTCCCATAAATAAGCCCAACGAACCCAGTCAAATGCTTTCTCTGCATCCAATGAGATGACAGAGAAAGGCTTGTTCATCCTAGTGGAATTGCATACTATGTTAATGAGACGCCTTGTATTGTCCGGTCCCTCCCGATTTTATATGAATCCCACCTGATCCGGGCTGATCAAGCCCGGTGATATCTTGCCAATTCGGTTGGCTAGTATTTTAGAATAGATGTTGACATTGATCAGGGAGATTGGTCTGTAGCTGGAGCAGAGGGAGGGGTCCTTATCCGACTTGGGTATCGTGACAATGGCAGCCTCTAGAAACTCTTCTCTGAGGGTGCCATCTTTTCCCACCAAATCAAAGAACCTAAGCAGGTATGGGGCGAGTTCATGAGTGTATAATTTGTAGAATTGGGTGGGGAATCCATCTGGCCCGGGGGCCTTAAAAGGTTTCAGGCATTTAATTGTTTGTTTAAATTCCAGCAGTGAGAGTGGTGTTGCTCTACTGTGAGTGTAGGAAGATTCAGGGTGGACAGGTATAGCCTGATGTCTTGGGTAGAAGTAGGTGTTGGGTTCTCCATGGTTCCTATATAATATAGTTTGGAATAGAAGTCAGCAAAGCTTTCTCCTATCAGGAATGGTTTCTTATACAATTTGTTTTTGTGGTGAATTTGAGATATGCGAAAAGTACTGTGCTTGTGTTGGCTAGCATGGTGTCGGCCCTGTTTCCCTTGTGATAGAAGAGTTGCCTTAATTTAGAGAGGTTTTGTTGGGTGCGATTCATTTCTAGTCAGTTAATATGGTCCCTGACAGCCGAGATTTATTCTGCCGTTTCTACGGAGATAGAGGCACGGTTGCTGGATTCTAAAGTCCTAAGTTTAGTGTGCGCCAGCGCCAGTGTTAGGCCAGTCAGCTTTCTCAAATGACTCTGTTTGTGGAAAATAAGGCCCCTAACCGTCGCTTTAATAGCGCCCCCAAAGAATGTCGTCAGAAGTCTGTTCGTTATCATTCTGTCGAAGCAGTTCAATCAGGTCTCGTCTCAGTTCTTCCCAAAATGGAATGTCTGCCAAGACATGTCGTGAGAGACACCAGGTAGTTCTGGGCAAAGGTTTGTCGGAGAGATATAAATCAGCTGTAACTAAATTGTGGTCAGACCAGGAGCTAAGATAGATGTCAGATTGAGTGATCGAGTGTAGGGTCCCCACCTGACAGAAAATATGGTCTAGCCGGGAATATACTCTATGTGGGTTTGAGTAATGGGTGTAATCCCTCTCCCTAGAGTGCAATGACCTCCAGGCATCGAAATAGCCATGGTGTATCATTATGGCCCAAAACTTTGCAGAAGTGTGGTTTGCCTGAGGGTTGCTACTGTCTAAGTTCGCAGTCTTGCGGTCTAAGCTGGGGTCCCATGTCATGTTGAAGTCGCCCGCCAACAAGACCCATCCCTATCTGTATTGGTCAACTATTTGGAGAATTTTACGGAGGCACGCAGGCTGGCGGGAGTTGGGCAGATAGATAGAGACAAACATATGAAGTACGTGGTCTAGTTCTTTTTTCAACCAGGTCAAGCTTAGCTACTTCTTGTGCTGAGGGCCATCTATCTAAGATGATAGAGGCAGGAAGACTTGATGGAAATGGGTGAAGTTGTCATCAGGTGGTGCCTTGCTATTAAGGAGGAAGTGTATGGGGTCTTTGAGAGTCCTGCAGCTGTTGTGTTTTCTGCCTCTTAGGCCACTGATCTTTGATGGGCCAATCAGGAGCCGTGGCTCTCAATTTCAGCTTAACAGGGGCAGATTCTAGTGGACTATTGTTTGTGAGTCCCCATTGTGCGAGTAGAGCAGTTCCCTGGGCCAACGAGGACACTGTGTGTGTTTGGTTATCCCTCAAGATAATCAGTTTGGCCGGGTAGCCCCACCGGTACTTAATACCTGCCCTTCTGAGCACCATTGTAATTGGCTGGTTCTGTATTGTAATGTATATGCCGACAAATGTATATGCCGACAGGTCCGGCAACAGTTGAATATCTTGACATTTCTCTGCCAGTTGTGGTTTGTGGAAGGCAGCCTGCATGAGCTTGTCTTTAAAGAGAAAGCTGTGGAAACAGACTATAACGTCTCTACGTTTATCGTGTGAAACAGATCTTGGGCGCAGGGCCCTATTAGCTCTTTCCATAGTGGTAATCATGCCCTCAGTAGGGCCCAGCAGGTCTCCAAAAAGCTCTGTTAGGTAACGCTGCAAATCCACAGGTGGGATGTCCTCTGGTATCCCTCAGAACCTGATATTGTTTCTTCGGACATGGTTTTCGACATCTGCAAGTTTAAATTCAAGTTGGCTTAGTTGCGCATCAGGCTCCGGAGGGTCGAGGATCTGCTCCGGAGCAGCTGAAACTGGAGGGTGCAGCGAGGTGCCTTGAAACTCCTGGGGGCACCGGAGGTAAAAGACTGAAGCAGCTGTGAAGGTTTGGTACCTACTTTACCAACAAACAAAGAGAAGTCACCTACCTGGTCTGGATAGGGCCCCCTCGCTACGTGTCAAGCTTCGGGTGGAAGAAGGAGAGGCAAGGTGTGTAAACGGGTAGCCCTGAGGGAACATACATATATACAAGTGGTAGGTGGCACAAATATTGCTAATTCCCTCTGTTGCGATGTTATTAAGATATAGATAAAATAGAAAATATATACAAATACAATACAATAAATAAAATAACTGATCAATAAACCAATAGTGTATTATAACACTCAATGTAATAAAAAGTTATTAATATTATATAAACAGTTAAAATTGACTACATATGACACCGATGTCAGCACAAAATAATCCTATAAATAATTCCTCTAACTTCAGTAAATAATCCATCAGCCAATAGGATTTTTTCTACCTTAATTCCGATTGGCTGATAGAATTCTAACAAACAATCGGAATTGAAGGGACGCCATCTTGGATGACGTCACTTAAAGGAACCGTCATTTAGTAAGAATCTGTCGGATGAAGAGGATGCTCCACATCGGATGTCTTCAAGATGGACCCGCTCCGCGCCGGATGAATGAAGATAGAAGATGCCGTCTGGATGAAGACTTCTGCCCGTCTGGAGGACCACTTCACCCGGCTTGGATGAAGACTTCTCCCGGCTTCGTTGAGGACTTCGGCCCGGTTGGGTGAAGACTTCTCCCGGTAAGGTGATCTTTAAGGGGTTAGTGTTAGTTTTTTAAAGGGGGGATTGGGGGGGTTTTAGAGTAGGGTTGGTTGTGTGGGTGGTGGGTTTTAATGTTGGGGGGATTTGTAATTTTTTTACAGGTAAAAGAGCTGATTACTTTGGGGCAATGCCCCGCAAAAGGCCCTTTTAAGGGCTATTTGTAATTTAGTGTAGGGTAGTGCTTTTTTATTTTGGGGGGGGGCTTTTTTTTTTGTTAGGGGGATTAGATTAGGTGTAATTCGTTTAAATATCTTGTAATTTGTTTATTATTTTCTGTAATTTAGTGGGGGTTTTTTTGTACTTTAGATAATTTTATTTAATTGTAATTAATTGTATTTAATTTAGGAAATTAATTTAATTGTAGGGTAGTGTTAGGTGTAATTGTAACTTAGGTTAGGTTTTATTTTACAGGTAAATTTGTCTTTAGTTTAACTAGGTAGTTATTAAATAGTTAATAACTAGTTAATAACTATTGTACCTAGTTAAAATAAATACAAACTTGCCTGTAAAATAAAAATAAACCCTAAGCTAGATACAATGTAACTATTAGTTATATTGTAGCTAGCTTAGGGTTTAATTGACAGGTAAGTATTTAGTTTTAAATAGGAATAATTTATTTAGTTATAGTAATTTTATTTAGATGTATTGTAATTATATTTAAGTTAGCGGATGTTAGGGTTAGGGTTAGACTTAGGTTTAGGAGTTAATAACTTTAATATAGTGGCGGCGACGTTGGGGACGGCAGATTAGGGGTAGGTGGTGGCGACATTGGGGGCGGCAGAGTAGGGGTTAATAAATATAATGTAGGTGTCTGCGATGTTGGGGGCAGCAGATTAGGGGTTAATAAGTATAATGTAGGTGGCGGCGGTGTCCGGAGTGGCAGATTAAGGGTTAATAATATAATGTAGGTGTCAGCGATGTCGGGGGCCGCAGATTGGGGGTTAATAAGTGTAAGATTAGGGGTGTTTAGACTCGGGTTCATGTTAGGGTGTTAGGTGTAGACAAAAAAAAATATTTTCCCATAGTAATCAATGGGGCTGCGTTAGGAGCTAAATGCTGTTTTGTTAGACTTTTTTTCAGCCGTCTCTGTAGGTAAGTGAGCGGTGAGCATAAACTGATCATTAGCACCGCATAGCCTCTAACGCAAAACTTGTAATCTAGGAGGTAGTTAGGTAGTGTGCATTGGCATGCCTTCTCCTAAGTGTGCATTTTATATGCAACTGAAAACAAATTTGGCATTACATTTAAACAAAAAGTACCTTAGTTACACCAAGTTACAATGAAAGTAAAGTTTAACTTTGCAGTTACATTCTTTGCTGTAGACATTAGACATTGATGTCCAATATCCACATAATCTTACAGATGTTAATACCATGAAAACCCAAAGCAAAAATATATAGAAATGGGAAGCAACTGAAATGGTGTAAATTGCTTAAGCTTAGTTGCAGACAGGTACTTACTGTAACTAAGGCAAGCTGGTTAGCTGCAAATTGCAGTTGTGTGGTATTTACTTTATACAATTTTAAATCCATAACTTGAGGTATTGTGACACATGATGGTATGCCAAGCTGTGTTATTGAGCTTTTATTAGTGACACCTCATGTAACATGCACCACACCAATAGGAGTCAGCGGCCAAGGAAGACAGTCAAATCATATTTTATGATAAACAACTAAGAAGCATTTAATGGTTGATATAACCACACTGAAAACAGGCTACTCAAAGTTGTTTTTTTATTTCAAAAGCTAGGATAGCTTTAATATCCATGTTATGATGAATCAGAACACATGTAAAATACCTTACAATACTGTAATAGCACCACCTCCCTGCAATAAATGATGCCCCCAGCCCCCCTGTAATAAATTATGTCCCCAGCAATAAATGATTCCCCCAGCAATAAAATGATGCCCCAGCCATAAATGATGCCCCCAGTCATAAATTATGCCCCAGCTCCCCTGCAATAAAATGATGCTCCCAGCAATAAAATGATGCACCCTGCAATAAAATTATGCCCTGAGACCCCTGCAATAAATGATGCCCCCAGCAATAAAATGAAGCCCGCAGGCCAGCACCCCCTGCAATAAAATGAAGCCCCCAGCAATAAAAGGAAGCCCCCAGGCAAGCCCCACTGCAATAAAATGATGCCCCCAGCCCCTACAATAAAATGATGTCCCCAGGCCCCTGCACTAAAATGATGCCCCCAGGCCACAGCCCCCTGCAATAAAATAATGCCCCCAGCCATGTTGCATTAAAATGATGCCCCAGCCCCCCCTGCAATAAAATGATGCTCCCAGCCCCCCTGCAATAAAATGATGCCCCCAGCACCCTTGCAATAAAATGATGCTCCCAGCAATAAAATGATGCCCCTAGCCCCCCTGCAATAAATGATGCCCTCAGCACCCTTGCAATAAAATGATGCCGCCAGCACCCTTGCAATAAAATGAAGCCCCAGCACCCTTGCAATAAAATAATGCCCCCAGCACCCTTGCAATAAAATTATGCCCCCAGCACCGCTGCAATAAAATGATACCCCAGCCGATGAAATAACATGATGTCCCCAGCACCCCTGCAATAAAATAATGTTCCCAGCTCCCCTGCAATAAAATGATGCTCCCAGCAATAAAATGATGCCCCAGCCCTCCTGCTATAAATGATGCCCCTAGCAATAAATTGAAGCTCCCAGGCAATCCCCCTGCAATAAAATGATGCCCCCAGCCCCCTGCAATAAATGATGCCCCAAGCAATAAAATAAAGCCCCCAGGCCAGCCCCCCTTCAATACAATGATGCCCCCAGCCCCTGCAATAAAATGATGTCCCCAGGCCCCTGCACTAAAATGATGCCCCCAGCCCCCTGCAATAAAATTATGCCCCAGCAGCCCTGCAATAAAATGATGCTCCCAGCAATAGAATTATGCCCCCAGCCCCCTGCAATAAATGATGCCCCCAGCAATAAAATGAAGCCCCCATGCCAGCCACCCTGCAATAAAATGATGCCCCCAGCCCCTGCAATAAAATGATGTCCCCAGGCCCCTGCTCTAAAATGATGCCCCCAGCCCCCTGCAATAAAATGATGCCCCCAGGTCCAGCCTCCTGCAATAAAAAGAAGCCCCCAGCCCCGCTGCAATAAAATGATGCCCCCAGCAGCCCTGCAATAAAATGATGCTCCCAGCAATAAAATGATGCCCTGAGCCCCCCACATTAAAATGATGCCCTGCAATAAAATGAAGCCCCCAGGCCAGCCCCCCTGGCCCTTGCAATAAAATGATGTCACCATCCAGGCCCCTGCACTAAAATGATGCCCCAGCCCCCTGCAATAAAATGATGCCTCAAGCCCGGCTGCAATAAAATGATGCCCCAGCCCCCTTGCAATAAAATGATGCCCCCAGCACCCTTGCAATAAAATGATGCTCCCAGCAATAAAATGATGCCCCAGCCTCCTTGCAATAAAATGATACCCCCAGCACCTTTGCAATAAAATGATGCCCCAGCACTAAAATGATGCCCCCAGCCCTCCTGCAATAAAATTATGCCCCCAGCCCCCCTGCAATAAATTATGGCCCCAGCAATAAAATGACGCCCCCAGGCCAGCCCTCCTGCAATAAAATGATGTCCCCAGTCCCTACAATAAAACGATGTCCCCAGGCCCCTGCACTAAAATGATGTCCCCAGCCCGCTGCAATAAAATGATGCCCCCAGCAGCCCTGCAATAAAATGATGCTCCCAGCAGCCCTGCAATAAAATTATGCTCTCAGCAATAAAATGATGCCCCCAGCCCCCTGCAATAAAATGATGCCCCCAGGTCCAGCCTCCTGCAATAAAAAGAAGCCCCCAGCCCCGCTGCAATAAAATGATGCCCCCAGCAGCCCTGCAATAAAATGATGCTCCCAGCAATAAAATGATGCCCTGAGCCCCCCACATTAAAATGATGCCCTGCAATAAAATGAAGCCCCCAGGCCAGCCCCCCTGGCCCTTGCAATAAAATGATGTCACCATCCAGGCCCCTGCACTAAAATGATGCCCCAGCCCCCTGCAATAAAATGATGCCTCAAGCCCGGCTGCAATAAAATGATGCCCCAGCCCCCTTGCAATAAAATGATGCCCCCAGCACCCTTGCAATAAAATGATGCTCCCAGCAATAAAATGATGCCCCAGCCTCCTTGCAATAAAATGATACCCCCAGCACCTTTGCAATAAAATGATGCCCCAGCACTAAAATGATGCCCCCAGCCCTCCTGCAATAAAATTATGCCCCCAGCCCCCCTGCAATAAATTATGGCCCCAGCAATAAAATGACGCCCCCAGGCCAGCCCTCCTGCAATAAAATGATGTCCCCAGTCCCTACAATAAAACGATGTCCCCAGGCCCCTGCACTAAAATGATGTCCCCAGCCCGCTGCAATAAAATGATGCCCCCAGCAGCCCTGCAATAAAATGATGCTCCCAGCAGCCCTGCAATAAAATTATGCTCTCAGCAATAAAATGATGCCCTCAGCTCCCCTGCAATAAAATGTTGCCCTGAGCCCCTCTGCAATAAATGATGCCCCCAGCAATAAAATGAAGCCCCCAGGCCAGCCCCCCTTTAATAAAATGATGCCCCCAGCCCCTGCAATAAAATTATGTCCCCAGGCCCCTGCACTAAAATAATGCCCCCAGGCCCCCTGCAATAAAATGATGCCCCCAAATTTGCCCGATTGCGGTAGTGCAATAATTAACCAACTATTACAAGTGGCTGGAGTTATTGCTACCACTTTGAAAATTAACCAGAGATTAGATCTCTGGTTAATTTTCTAAAAGGGCATTGCAGTTTTTAATAAAAAAATAGCATATTTTTTTAATTAAAACAACTGCACTAGGCAGTTTTTGGGGTCCAAAGTTGGTGGGAGTGGGGTAAAAAAAAAAATGGCACTGAAAAGTGCCTTTACATTGCGGTCTATGGTAACTGTTTGTTATGTGGTATATATACTTTTATACATATATATGTATGTGTTAATATGTGTGTATACACATTTTAATATATAAATATATATGTATATATTCATATACATATATATTTAAAAATGCTGCCCATCGATGAGCTACTTACTCCCTTCTCTGTGTGAGGCTCTGATGCTGTCTCTGACGGCATCAGAACAAGGCTCGCATAGGAGCCTAAGGAAGTGAGCTCTTGTGAGCGCAATGCTTCCTAGCAATGTGAACGCAAGCTTGCATTTGTTTTGCAATTTACTTGTAATACCAGCGCACATTATCGCGCATTGGTATTACAAAATGGATTGCTAATATTGCTTGAATGCAAGCAATATTTAGCTCTCCTCTTGTAATCTGGCCCTTAATACATCAGCATCAGCACAATAACAGCACAAGCTCACACATAGATACATAAATTCATGTACAAATATATATATATATATATATATATACGAGAGGGGGGGGGGGGAAGAATGCCAAACACACCCCTAAGGGTGGATGGTAAACTACACAAAAGTCTGCGCTGTAGTAATCACTTCTATATATGTGTTACAAGCAAGTGGTCCCCTTGATCAGCCGCTAAAATCTCAGCAGAGGAGTTAACCCTCAAAACAATTGAGATTGAGATTGAGGGTGGCGATTGAGATAGCGCTAGATGAAGGGGCCCAGAAACTGTATAGTAGTTACCCAGCTCAAAAATATTATTTTAGATGGGGACAATAAAATAAGGAGAATAGGTATAAATATTGTGCAAATGCAAAAAAAACATGCATATGATGAGAAAATTGGAATAAAAAATAACAGTAAAAAACTGTCATAAGCAGGGCAAAATAATACAATACCATATACGCTGGTTACTCAAATATTGTAAACATGTGTTAAATTGCAATAATGCTAATGAGAGCCCAGTATTGTAAATGTAATCACACCAAATGATAACCGGTAGGTATAGCACTTACTAGAAAATACCTCAATCTTATGAGGTAAGTTGCCGCTTCTAATAATGGAAAACCTCCTGTGGTGTCTTATGTTGTTGACTGCAAAAAAGATGATGTATTCGTTCTTCTCCCCTTGGAGTATGGTGTATGGAGCCAGGAAATAACTTGTTAAGAATCCCTCCGTGTGTCCAGTGGTTCATTCATGAGTCTTAATTTTAATGCAAGTCCACCTTCAGTAACTGTTACTTTAGAAGTGTTATGTAGTCAAGTAGTACAGCAGATTGCATGGATGTGAGTGGATTATTTACAGACAGCATAAAACAACCAACCTGTCTGGAGACACTTATTTTATGGAGAATTCTAAGTTTACTAAATAATACACTGCCAGTAAAAATGATATCCCCTAGATTTTATTGGGTTCATATGCCCATGCTGAGCCTACTACCCTTCAGCATAAGATCATGACCCATTGTTCTTGAATTTGATTTTTATGAAAAATACTCACAGCCTCAACTTTACTAAGCACCTTAATATACTTGAAAGTTACGATCATATTACCTCTTTCCCTTCTCTACTCTAAGCTAAACATACTTAACTTTCCTGATAAGTGTTATTTTCTAGACCATGTACCATTTTAGATGCCCTCCTTTGCACATATTCCAGCTTGTTTATATCCTTTTGGAGATATGGTCTCCAAAACTGCACACAATACTCAAGGTGAGGCCTAACTAGTGATCTGTTTAGTTGCATAAGCATTAGTGTGATCTCTGTTCCTGTTGTTGACTTTTGGAACCGTTATTTAGATTACCCTTTTGCCGGCTTTAAACACCTGGTTTCTGCTGATTACATTGGATCCTGACCTCGGCCTGTTTCTTGACCATCCCTCTGCAATTTCCTTGAACACTGATGGATCTTTCTGGTTCTGCTTTTCAGGTGATATCTATGGCCAGCGCCTAACTACCAACTGCAGTACACCTTCTGCATTCCTGGTTCCAGCTAATAAGCAAGGTAATCCCTTATTTACAGTATGTCAGCAGAGAAGGAGCTGGGCAGCAGCACAAATGTGCAGACAGGCACCCAAAGCTATAAAATATACTACTCCAAGAAATATTAAAGCTACAGCTTTTTGAAAATAGAGGGTTTTGCAGGTTTTTTTTTTTTGTACCTGGTACCTATTGATGTCTGCAGTGTTGACATTTTGACAATGGCCGGTAACAGTACTCGTACACAAACTTACATTAGTCAATAACACCTAGTAAGCCAACGGAGGGCTAGATTACAAGTGGCACGTTAACTGATGCGCACGAGTGATAAGGGGTTAATCACGATGCTTTGTGCACCTCGGGAAGTAGTGCGTGTATTACAGGTTGAAAGTAAACAAGTTCGCTTGAGCACAATTGAAATTAACGCGTCAGGATAACATGACTTCAGAGCTCTGGTTAACTGTTATGCAAGTCAAAAAAGTTGCACAAAATACATTTTAAAAGTACAGTTAGACTCATAGCACTGTCTATTAAAAATTATTAAAAAAAATATTGCATAAAAAAGTTATAATGGGGCCGAATTATCATTGTGCAAGCGGACATGATCCGATATTGCGGATCATGTCCGCTGCACATCGATAAATGCCAACAGCATACGCTCTCTGCATTTATCATTGCACCAGCAGATCTTGTGAACTGCTGGTGCAATACTGCCCCTTGCAGATCCGCTAGCAGGGGTGTCAATCAACCCTATCGTATTCGATCAGGTTGATTTCTGTCTATTTCTGTCCGCCGCCTCAGAGCAGGTGGACAGGTTATGGAGCAGCGGAACAGAAATACGGGGCATCAAGCTTCGTAAGGAGCTTGATAAATATGCCCCAATGGCTCAAAGATATGAGGTTTCAGGTGTTTAAAAAAAGGCAGGCAAAGGGCTTTAACATAGAGATAGATACCTACATACATGTCTAAGGGCTTGATTACAAGTGAAGAGCTAATTTATCGTGCACCCATAAACAGGAGAATTTGCACTCAGTGAATTAACCAGAGATCAAATCTCTAGTTAATTAAAAAAATTTCCCCAAATTTCACCCAAAATAAAGTGTTGTTTTATTAAAACGTAGCATCTTTATTTTTTTAAATAATAATTGCACAAAACAGTTTTAAGGTGTTAAAGTATGTGGATGTGGGGTGTTTGCAGTTTATGGGGACTGTGTTTAAAACTGAATATACACATATATTTTAACTTTGCTGCCCATCGCAGCGTGACTTACCCCTTTTGCTTTGCTAGGTTCTCTCTGCCATGAGTATTGGCGTTAGAACGAGGCTCATTTGCGTGTGCTAATATTACAAGTGTAGCGCAAATATCAAGCTTGCGAAAGCTTGCGTAATCTAGGCCTACATATGTATATGTAAGTAAATATATACAGTATCTCATAAAAGTGAGTACACCCCTCACATTTTTGTAAATATTTTATTATATCTTTTCATGTGACAACACTGAAGAAATTACACTTTCCTACAATGTAAAGAAGCAAGTGTACAGCCTGTATAACAGTGTAAATTTGCTGTTCCCTCAAAATAACTCAACACACAGCCATTAATGTCTTAACCATTGGCAACAAAAGTGAGTGCACCCCTAAGTGGAAATGTCAATATTAAGCCAAATTGTTAATATTTTGTGTGGCCACCATTATTTTCCAGCACTGCCTTAACCCTCTTGGGCATGGAGTTCTACCAGTGCTTCACAGGTTGCCACAGGAGTCCTCTTCCACTCCTCCATGACGACATCACAGAGCTTGCACTCCCCCACCTTCCGTTTGAGGATGCCCCACAGATGCTTAATAGGGTTTAAGTCTGGAGACATGCTTGGCCAGTCCATCATCTTTACCCTCATCTTCTTTAGCAAGGCAGTGGTCATCTTGGAGGTGTGTTTGGGGTCGTTATCATGTTGGAATACTGCCCTGCGGCCCAGTCTCCGAAGGGAGGGGATCAGTATGTCACAGTACATGTTGGCATTCATGGTTCCCTCAATGAACTGTAGCTCCCCAGAGCTGGCAGCACTCATGCAGGCCCAGAACATGACACTCCCACCACCATGCTTGACTGTAAGCATGACACACTTGTCTTTGTACTCCTCACCTGGTTGCCGCCACACACACTTGACACCATCTGAACCAAATAAGTTTATCTTGGTCTCATCGGACCACATGACATGGTTCCAGTACTCCATGTCCTTAGTCTGCTTGTCTTCAGCAAACTGTTTGCGGGTTTACATGTTCATCATCTATAGAAGAGGTTAACTTCTGGGACAACAGTCATATAGACCAATTTGATGCAGTGTGCGGCATATGGTCTGAGCACTGACAGGCTGAACCCCACCCCTTCAACCTCTGCAGCAATGCTGGCAGCACTCATACGACTATTTCCCAAAGACAACCTCTGGATATGACACTGAGCACGTGCACTCAACTTCTTTGGTAGATCATGGTGAGGACTGTTCTGAGTAGAACCTGTCCTTTCAAACCGCTGTATGGTCTTGCCCACCGTGCTCCAGTTTAGTTTCAGGATCTTGGCAATCTTCTTATAGCCTAGGCCATCTTTATGTAGAGCAACAATTCTTTTTTTCAGATCCTCAGAGAGTTCTTTGTCATTAGGTGCCATTTTGAACTTCCAGTGACCAGTTTGAGATAGTGTGAGAGCTATAACACCAAATTTAACACACCTGCTCCTCATTCACACCTGAGACCTTATAACTCTAATGACTCACGTGACACTGGGGAGGGAAAATGGCTAATTGGGCCCAATTTGGACATTTCGACTTAGGGGTGTACTCACTTTTGTTGCCAATGGTTTAGACATTAATGGCTGTGTGTTGAGTAATTTTGATGGGACAGCAAATGTACACTGTTATACAGGCTGTACACTCACTACTTTACATTGTAGCAAAGTGTCATTTCTTCAGTGTTGTCACATGAAAAGATATAATAAAATATTTACAAAAATGTGAGGGGAGTACTCACTTTTGTGTGCATATACATTAAAGTAGTAGTAGAAGAAATATTACAGCTCTAACTTTTTGAACATAGTTGTGTGGGTTGGTACAATATGACTTGTGTGGAATTGCTGGATGCAGTGGGACTAGAACAGTGGACGATCACACTACTAGAACACAGTTAGAGAGATCACTTACACAGCTAACTGAGTGATATAGATTGAATATAAATGTTGTCAGGCACAGTACGACTCATGTTGCTGCCTGAAGTTTTGGCACATTGTGGATTGTCACACTGCTAGGATACAGTCAGATAACTCAGTTACTCAAAGTACTAGATAATAGTATATTAAAACTAGGAAATAAATAGGAAGTAAAATAGCAGTTTAGGAACTTGTTTTGTATTTTTGTGTTGCTGGCTGTAATGTTGACAGAGTTTATATATTACATATATAACTGAAAAATGCAGAGATGTAGAGTTGATTGGATTAGGTATAATCATAGCACACCTTAATCTTAGCAATGTCTGGGAATACATCTGTACATTTTAACCCATTCAGAGCTGAACCATCCCTTCTGAAGAATTACAGGGCCCTGCGCCCTAGAGAATCGCCATACAAAATTTTAAAAAGTACACAAAAGCATGTTTAAAACATATCTTTTATGGTTCCACATTTAGGGGCCTATTTAAGAGTTTGATAATTTGGCCCCTTATAGCATCAGTTCATCTCAACCCCCTGAAAAATAAATATTCAATTAAAATATATAATTGAAAAGAATAAGATAATTGTTTTATTGTATTAGTTTGCAAAGTCTTGCAACATATGCAGAAAATGATCAAGCAGCGGATGCTGCTCCAGAGGCCTATCATTTTAATCTCGCCTGAATGGACGTTAACAAGCAGCGGTCATAACCTGTCCACTACCTTTTAGAAGGTGGATTGAAATCACCCCGATCTGATTATATAGCTATGATTGACAGCCCCTGCAAGCTGCCGATTGGCGCCAGTGAGCATGGGGCAGCATTAAACAAGAAATGCTTGTGCAATAAAAAAAATGCAGACAGCGTATGATGTCTGCATTTAGTGATATTAAGCGGACATGATTTGCTCTAGCAAATCATGTCCACTCGACAAATGATAAATCAACCCAAAAGTATTTAACTATAAAATCATGTATGCATATTGCTAAAAATAAAAATGAAAGATGCTTGCACCAAAAAAGATTCTTTATTGATTTTCACAAAATGAGCATGCTACCTACAATGAGAAGTCTCCCCTGACTATATTCATTTTATTCGTTATAATAGCATTTCAGGCCTGCATCACTAAAACACTTAAGTGGTTATGGAGGATGATATCCATTTTTAGATTTCGTGATTTTTCTCTTTAATATTTTTAATTTTTTTCAATAAAGTTTGATATTTTTAAGATTACTACTGCTACAGTTTTCACTGTTTACTAATACAGGTAGCCCTCAGTTTACGCCTGGGTTAGGTTTCAGAAGGAATGGTTGTAAATCGAAACCGTTGTAAATTGAAACCCAGTTTATAATGTAATTCAATGGGAAGTGAGGGAGATAGGTTCCAGGCCCCTCTCAAAATTGTCATAAGTAACACCTAATACATTATTTTTAAAGCTTTGAAATGAAGACTTTAAATGCTAAACAGCATTATAAACCTAATAAAATAATCACACAACACAGAATATATAATTAAACTAAGTTAAATAAACAAACATTTGCTAAATAGCATTATAAACCTAATACAATAATCACACAACACAGACTTCACTTGCATTTTTCTGCAAACAGTTGTTTCTATGCATTCCAATCTGGACTGATTTATAGACAGGAAGATCTTATTCATTTGAAATCTGCTCAATAGCACAGGTCTGGTTAAACTGATTAATTTCAGCTTGTTTTGCTGCAATACAAGCGGACAGCTCAACCTACTGGCTATTTTAATAAATGCACTGCTTCTCAATGCTTTTCAATAGCAGTCACATGACTGGAAAAAAGGTTGTTATTCTGAAACGGTGTAAATTGAACCGTTGTAAAACGAGGACCACCTGTATAGATTCAGAAATCATGACTTAAACAACAGTGGTGGTTCTACACTTTTAAAATTTGGGGGTAACAGGGAAAGATAACACAAAAAAAATAAATCCAAATTCCATAGTGCTGGGTAGACAATGACATTTCTTCATGGTAAAATAATACAAAATAAGGAGGGCACTGCTTTTAAGAGCTTATAGTCTATAGATTAAAGTTTGGGCAAGTGGCAGTGGTGCCAGTGGGGGAGTCAACATTTTCCACAAAGTATTTGATGTTTTCCTATTTCACTCACCATTTACCTCTTCTCTTGTCATTTGTTTCTGTTGATACCTTGAAAACTGACGCTACACACACATAATGCTTATTTACAGTCTGTCACACACAAATACACAAGAGAACAGTTTCTGACAGACCCACATACAAACATATATGCTATCACACAAACGCACATACACACATGAACACACACATGAACACATGCATATGCATATACACACAAAAAGATACACAGGCGCACATAGGTTGTAGCACACATACATACAGGTATGCAAATAAACCTATGCTTTTCTCCTGATATCATCTAGAGATTAGCCAGTTATTGGTATGGGTTTGTATGTTCTAGTCATTTTTTAAAGTATCTTCCATTGGTTCCTCTCTTGTGTATACTGAAGAAAAGAACTGGTTTAGTACCTGAGCTTTCCCCCAGTCACTGTTAATCATGCTACCCTCCTTACATTTTAATGTGCCTGTATTCTCCTTAGATATTTTGCCATGTATATATTTTAGACATGTGCAATTAGTTTTGGCCGAATTTTGGCCAATTCGGAGATTCGAATGGATCTGAATTTCTGAATCGACACCATAACTAAAATCCTGAAAAAGTCAGAAAATTAATAGATCAGTTTCCGAATTTTTGGATCCATTCTTTATTTATATTCGGAATTTTTCATTGTTCTAATCTAAACCGCAGTTCCCTGACATCACCGACACTAACTAAATCACTAAATAAAGCTATTAACCCCTAAACCACCATTTCCAGACATTGCCGACACTAACTAAACCTATTAATCCCTAAACCACATTTCCCGGACATTGTCAACACTAACTAAACCTATTAACCCCTAAACCACAGTTATTAACCCCTAAACCATGTTCCAAAACATTGCCAACACTAACTAAACCTATTAACCCCTAAATCACAGTTCCCAAACATCGCCAATACTAACTTAAACACTTACTGCTAGATTTCGAGTTTTGTCGGTAAAGACTTGCATTGCTAACGAGCCTTTTTTTTCCAGCGCTCACTTTAAACAACGCTGGTATTACGAGTTTTCTGAATGGCTGCATTAGCCTCAGAAAAGTGAGCGTTGAGCAAATTTAGCTCCACATCTCACTCTAATACCAGTGTTGCTTACGGTAGCGGTAAGCTGGCTAAAACGTGCTCATGCACCATTTACCCATAGGAAACAATCGGGCTAAGACGGCTGAAAAAAAACCTAACACCTACAAAAAAACTGCGTCCAGCTTCTAACGCAGCCCCATTGTTTCCTATGGGAAAATAAAAAATATGTCTACACCTAACACATTAACATGAACCCCGAGTCTAAACACCCCTAACCTTACACTTATTGACGCCAAATCTGCTGCCTCCAACATCGCCGACACCTGCATTATACTATTAACCCCTAATCTGCTGCTCCGGACACCGCCGCCATCTACGTTATACCTATGAACCCCTA
The DNA here is from genome assembly GCF_027579735.1 of Bombina bombina. Lineage (NCBI taxonomy): Eukaryota > Metazoa > Chordata > Amphibia > Anura > Bombinatoridae > Bombina > Bombina bombina. Next base: position 570,915,282 of record NC_069504.1, read on the forward strand.
ATCTGCTGCCCCTAACATCGCCGACGCCTACATTATATTTATTAACCCCTAATCTGCCGCCCCCAATGTCGCCTCCACCTACATATAATTATTAACCCCTAATCTGCTGCCCCCAACGTCGCCGCCACTATAACTAAATGTATTAACCCCTAAACCTAATTCTAACCCTAACCCTAACACCCCCTAACTTAAATATAATTTAAATAAATCTAAATAAAATTACTATAATTAAATAAATTAATCCTATTTAAAAATAAATACTTACCTATAAAATAAACCCTAATATAGCTACAATATAACTAATAGTTACATTATAGCTATTTTAGGATTTATTTTTATTTTACAGGCAACTTTGTATTTATTTTAACTAGGAAGAATAGTTATTAAATAGTTATTAATTATTTAATAGCTACCTAGCTAAAATAAATACAAAATTACCTGTAAAATAAATCATAACCTAAGTTACAATTACACCTAACACTACTCTATAAATAAATACATTAACTAAATTAAATTAAACTAATTACAATTAAATTAAATAAACTAAATTACGGAAAAACCCCCCAATAAATTACAGAAAATAAAAAAGAAAGTACAATTTTTTAAACTAATTACACCTAATCTAATCCCCTAATAAAATAAAAAAGCCCCCCAATTTTTTTTTTTAATAATGCAAATGCCCCATGTTTTTTTTCTTATTTCCCTTAACACATTTTTATTTTCAGTCACATTGGCTTGGATTTGTTTATTTTACTTTTATAACCATGTGGTATGTGTTGATGTGTAAAATTATTTAACAAAGTTTATGTTGTTTAACAATATCCTTAAATCATTGAATTTTGCTTTTTTTTTAAATGAAGTGTTGGTTGAACTCTTGTAACACTGGTTGTGGTAAGGGACTTCAAACATGACCATGTTATGATGACTGTTACCTAAATGTTCTTTTACTTCTATGTTTGATATTAATTCAGTGTAGTTAGATATCACTAAATGCTGTATAGCTTTTCTTCTAGTTGGCTCCTCTATTAATTGTGACATGAACTTATTATCTTTGAGTGCATTTAAAAATCTCTCTCTCTTAGCTAAATTGGTAGCTTAACTACCACAATTTATTTTGGGGTAGTTAAAATCTACTATAATAACAATACTGGTATTAGCAGCCTTTAATATTTGCAGTTGAGTTTACTCCATGTTACTAATATTAGGGGGCTTGAAGCATGTTCCTAATAATATGTTTTAGGATTTTCCCCCCACTCTTTATTTCAACCAACAGTGTCCCTATATTATCACCTGTACAATCATAAATATATCCCCTTTATTCTAGGTTTAAGGTCAGGTTTAATATAAACAAAAATTTCTCCTCCCCTTTTATTACCTTTTATTATCCTTAGTAAATAAGGTATAGCCCTCTAAGTTAATTGCCAAGTCATGTTAATCATCCTACCAGGTTTCAGTTATTCTGATATCATACTCAATTTCTGCTGCCAGGAGCTCCAGCTCCTCAATTTACTTGTCATGCTTTTTGCATTTGCTTTCATACATTTATTTTTTTATGTGCTTTTTGTTGCTACTTGGTGCTTTTCCTCCACACTTTATAATATGACATTTCCTAAGTGTACCCTTCCATCATCCAAGTTTTGAGATATTCCAAATGTATCATATTCAAAGACTAGTCTATCAGTTCTATTATGTTTGGACTGACCCTCCCCCTTTTGCTAGTTTAAAAGATTTTCTAAATGTGCTACTAACTTCTTCCCCAACACATCTGTACCCATGTCATTTAGGTGCAAGCCATCCTTACTATACAAATTGAACCCAACTGAAAAGTTAGCTCAGTGTTTAAAAAAGTAAAACCCCTAATTTTTACACCACCTTTTTAACCAGGAACTAACTGACCCTCATTCTGCCTTAATTGGTTAGCACATGGCACTGGTAATATCTCAGATAAAACTACCTTGGTGGTCCTTGCTTTAAGTTTGCTTCCTAACTCCCTGAAGTCATTTTTTAGTACACTCTATCTCCTGATGACTCTGTTGTAACGGGCTTCGGCTACCCCGACTAGGTAGCTCCACCAAAAGGGTCCTTCCTGTCTCTGGAACTTGTAGCTATAGAGCAGAGAGAAGTGATTATAGTAAGAGCCCATCCAAATAACCAGACAAAGACCAGTATTCAGGTGAAACACGAACAGATTTTATTGCCAAACACACTCACTTATATACACCCAGCTCATATTGATAAGGGTCTTAACTGACCCCCAGCTCTCCCGCCTCCGCCCCTCAAGACAGGCTGGCATCCCCCATAGTGTCCACAGTCCCATACAGTCCCTGTAATCCAAAAGGCGGTGGTTTCGGGGTGATCTCAAGGGAGCGACGGCTATTCCCAGGTACCAATATAGAACTCTGGGGCCCAAGGTGTCCCAGACCAAAAGCATCATGATCCGTTGCTGGGGCTCGAAGGTAAACTGGGTAAGGCAGGTGGAGTAGGAGTCTGTAGCGAGGTTCGATACTCCAAGTTCCCAAGGGATCTCCCTTCTGGTAATCACCCCACCTCTGGCCCTCCTTAGGGGGTACCAATCCCCAAAAGAGCAGAGCTCTGGGGCAAAGCACCCCTGGAGCAACATGGGGTATAGGTTAGCTGGTGTCCGGGGTGGTGGGGCCAGCCAGTAGATCCAGGAACCCGGCCAGCTGGAAAGGCGGTCAGCGATCAACTCTTTCATGAGGAGGTACAAACAGCAAAACAAGAAGCAGGAAGAGTTTGGGAGTGAGCCAGGTAGTAGAGGGGTGGGGGTAGCCTTGGCAGCCTGGTATCCATGACAGTGCTCCACCCCTGAAAAGTCTGGCAGACCCAGTTAGATCCACATACGGGTCGGCCTGGGGCTGTCCGCGAAGCTATTCCAACTCATTTTGATGGGAAAGTCCATCAGCATTCCCATTGCTCTTCCCTTGCCGGTATTAAATAGTGATGTTGAAAGACTGCAAGGCTAAGATCCATCGCAACAGGCTTCCATTATCCCCAGAGATTCTGTTGAGCCAGACCAGGGGATTGTGATCCGTTAGAATGGTGAAGGCCCTTCCATATAGATATAGTTGTAGTTTTTTATGGGCCTAAACCAGGGTCAGTCATTCTTTCTCCAACGCTGCATAGCCTGCTTCTCTGGGCAATAGCTTCCTACTGATATAGGCTACTAGGTGTTCATGGCCCTCCTCATTAGAGGTTCTAAGGCTTTAGAAGGCAGCCTCACACTCGAGGGACCACAGGACCTGTTGGGGAAACTGTTTTCTGGTTAGGTCGGTCAGGGGTTTGGTCAGGGCACTGTTGTTAGGGACAAACTTGCAGCGGTACCCTCCGGTCCATAGAAAAGCTAAGACCTGGGTCTTGGTTTTGGGGGTTGGCCAGTTCGTAACTGCCTCAGTCTTGTCCGGTTCCGACTGCTGCTTCCTGCAGCCAACTCAGTGCCCAAGGTACTGGACCTCCGAGCGCCCTACCATACATTTGTCTGGCTTAAGAGTCAGACCTGCAGCCTTGATGTGGTCCAGAACGATGCCTAGGTGGACCAAATGGTATTCCCAGGTATCGCTGTAGACCACATTGTCGTCCAGGTATGCACAGGCATAATCCTGGAGGCCATTAAGGAGGGGATATACCATCCTCTGGAAGGTTGCTGGAGCATTCTTCATCCCAAACGGCATGAACTTAAACTAGTATAGGCCGAATGGGGTGATGAATGCTGACTTCGGAATAGATTCCGGGTCCAGGGGGATTTGCCAGTACTCCTTGCAGAGGTCTAGGGTGGTCAGGAAGCTGCTTCAGGTGATGCCTTCTAGGAGGTCTTCTACCCAGGGCATAGGGTAGGCATTGGTGGTGGTTCTGTTGTTGAGTCTACGGTAGTCTATGCAGAACCGGGTGGTCCCATTGCGTTTGGGTACCAGTACCACCGGGGATGCCCAGGGACTATTGGACAGCTCAATGATGCCTGTGTCCAGCATATTTTCCCTAACTGAGAGCTCGCTTCCATTGAGCAGCTAAAAATGGAGCTACCAAAGCAGTCGACTGCAAAAAATAATTTACTGCTCCATTTCAGTACCAAGTTTCCATTGAAAAGGTTTCCGCTTTGCGAGTGGTCGCTCTTTCGTGTAGGTGTAAGTTAGCGTTGTGTTAACGCTTCCACCCGATGCCGAATTTTTAAAACATTAATAGGTTACTATAGTAACCTGACCTTACACTACACTGGATCGCATATACGGCGCAGCATACCAGTTATTTTACCCATCGCTCGCTGTTAGAATAAAATCAAACACCTAACGCATGTGCGATATCTACCACTCAACCACAACCCTCCCACTGCAATATCTAATGTAATAACCCCTAATCCACCAAACCCCATACCGCAAAGTATCTATCAAAGTTATTAACTCCTAAACCGCCATCCAGCTATTTAAACTATTAACCTCTAATCCGCCAATAACCCACATCGCAATTAACCTAATAAATCTATTAACCCATAAACCGCCAAACCCCACAACGCAAATAACTAATTACTAAGCCCCCGAACATAAAACCCCTAAATTAACCCCATTACATAAATTAAAATAATTCTAAATTATAATTAAAATAAAAACCTAACATTACTTTAAAAATAAAAAGCTAACTTTAAGTTAAGCTAAAATTAAAGAAAATAAAAAAAATCTAACATTACATAAAATAATAAACAAAATTATCAAAAATTAAAAAATTAAACCTAATCCCTATGAAAAAAAAGGACCCCCAAAAATAAAAACACCCCTAATCTAATACTAAACTACCAATAGCCCTTAAAAGGGCCTTTTGTAGAGCATTGCCCTATGTTAAACAACTCTTTTACCCTTAAAAAAACTAACAGCTAAATTAGGATTTTGTTGGTAAAGACCCGCGTAGCTAACGCTGCTTTTTTTCCCAACGCACCCTTCCAACAACGCTGGTATTTAGAGTTGTCTGAGGGGCTGCATTAGGCTCAAAAAAGGGTGTGTTGAGCCTAATGTAGCGCCACTTCAACCCTCAATACCAGCGTTGCTTACGGTAGCGGTAAGCTGGAAAAACGTGCTCGTGCACGATATCCCCATAGGAAACAATGGGGCATTTTGGGCTGAAAAAAAAACTAACACCTGCAAAAAAGCAGCGTTCAGCTCCTAACGCAGCCCCATTGTTTCCTATGGGGAAACACTCTCTAAGTCTGCACCTAACACCCTAACATGAACCCCAAGTCTAAACACCCCTAACCTTACACTTATTAACCCCTAAACCTAAGTCTAACCCTAACCCTAACACCCCCCTAACATAAATATAATTTAAATGAAGCGAAATAATATTCCTAAAAATAACTAAATTAATCCTATTTAAAACTAAATACTTACCTATAAAATAAACCCTAATATAGCTACAATATAACTAATAATTACAATGTAGCTATTTTAGGATTTATATTTATTTTACAGGCAAATTTGAATTTATTTTAACTAGGTACAATAGCTATTAAATAGTTAATAACTATTTAATAGATACCTAGTTAAAATAAGTACAAAATTACCTGTAAAATAAATACTAACCTAAGTTACAAATACACCTAACACTACACTATCAATAAATTAATTAAATAAATTACCTACAATTAGCTAAAATAAAATACAATAAAATAAAATATTCTATAATACAAAAAAACAAACACTAAATTACAAAAAATAAAAAAGAATTACAAGTTTAAACTAATTACACCTAATCTAAGCCCCCTAATAAAATAAAAAAAGCCTACCCTATTGTAAACTACCAAAGTAATCAGCTCTTTTACCAGCCCTTAAAAGGGCTTTTTGCGGGGCATTGCCCCAAAGTAATTAGCTCTTTTACCTGAAAATAAAAATACAATACCCCCCCAACATTACAACCCACCACCCACATACCCCTACTCTAACCCACCCAAACCCCCCTTAAAAAACCTATCGCTAACCCCCTGAAGATCTCCCTACCTTGAGTCGTCTTCACCCAGCCGAGCCGAATTCTTCATCCGAGGTGCGCAGAGGAGGTCCTTGATCCGGTAGAAGTCTTCATCCAAGCGGCAAAGAAGAGGTCCTCCATCCGGTAGAAGTGTTCATCCAGGCGGCGTCTTCAATCTTCATCCATCCGGAGCGGAGCCATCTTCAACGGAGCTGACGCGGAGTCATCCTCTTCAACCGACGACTTCCAGACGAATGAAGGTTCCTTTAAGGGACGTCATCCAAGATGGCGTCCCTTCAATTCTGATTGGCTGATAGAATTCTATCAGCCAATCGGAATTAAGGTAGAAAAAATCTGATTGGCTGATGCAAACAGCCAATCAGATTGAAGTTCAATCTGATTGGCTGATCCAATCAGCCAATCGTATTGAACTCACATTCTATTGGCTGATCGGAACAGCCAATAGAATGTGAGTTCAATACGATTGGCTGATTGGATCAGCCAATCAGATTGAACTTCAATCTGATTGGCTGTTTGCATCAGCCAATCAGATTTTTTCTACCTTAATTCCGATTGGCTGATAGAATTCTATCATCCAATCGGAATTGAAGGGACGCCATATTGGATGACGTCCCTTAAAGGAACCTTCATTTGTTGGGAAGCCGTCGGTTGAAGTGGATGGCTCAGCGTCGGCTACGTTGAAGATGGCTCCGCTGCACTCCGGATGGATGAAGATTGAAGACGCAGCCTGGATGAACACTTCTACCGAATGGAGGACCTCTTCTTTGCCGCTTGGATGAAGACTTCTACCGGATCAAGGACCTCCTCTGCGCACCTTGGATGAAGAATTCGGCTCGGCTGGGTGAAGACGACTCAAGGTAGGGAGACCTTCAGGGGGTTAGCGATAGGTTTTTTAAGGGGGGTTTCGGTGGGTTAGAGTAGGGGTATGTGGATGGTGGGTTGTAATGTTGGGGGGGTATTGTATTTTTATTTTCAGGTAAAAGAGCTGATTACTTTGGGGCAATGCCCCACAAAAAGCGCTTTTAAGGGCTGGTAAAAGAGCTGATTACTTTGGTAGTTTAGAATAGGGTAGGGATTTTTTTATTTTGGGGGGCTTTTTTATTTTGGGGGGCTTTTTTATTTTATTAGGGGGCTTAGATTAGGTGTAATTAGTTTAAACTTCTTGTAATTCTTTTTTACTTTTTGTAATTTAGTAAGGGTTTTTTTGTATTATAGAATATTTTATTTTATTGTATTTTATTTTAGGTAATTGTATGTAATTTATTTAATTAATTTATTGATAGTGTAATGTTAGGTATATTTGTAACTTAGGTTAGGATTTATTTAACAGGTAATTTTTACTTATTTTAACTAGGTAGCTATTAAATAGTTATTAAGTATTTAATAGCTATTGTACATAGTTAAAATAAATACAAATTTGCCTGTAAAATAAATATAAATCCTAAAATAGCTACAATGTAATTATTAGTTATATTGTAGCTATATTAGGGTTTATTTTATAGGTAAGTATTTAGATTTAAATAGGATTAATTTAGTTATTTTAAGGAATATTATTTCGTTAGGGTTAGACTTAGGTTTAGGGGTTAATAAATTTATTATAGTAGCGGCGACGTTGCAGGCGGGAGATTAGGGGTTAATAATTGTAGGTAGGTGGCGGTGATGTTAGGGAGGGCAGATTAGGGGTTAATACTATTTATTCTAGTGTTTGTGAGGTGGGAGTGCGGCAGTTTAGGGGTTAATACATTTATTATAGTGGCAGCGAGCTCCAGTTGGCAGATTAGGGGTTAATAAGTGTAGGTAAGGTAGCGGCGACTTGGGGGGGGGCAGATTTGGAGTTAATAAATATAATATAGGGGTCGGCGATGTTAGGGGCAGCAGATTAGGGGTTCATAGGTATAATGTAGGTGGCGGCGGTGTCCGGTCGGCAGATTAGGGGTTAAAATTTTTTATTATAGTGGCGGCGATGTGGGGGTGGCTCGGTTTAGGGGTACATAGGTAGTTTATGGGTGTTAGTGTACTTTATAGCACAGTAGTTAAGAGCTTTATAAACCGGCGTTAGCCCATAAAGCTCTTAACTACTGACTTTTTTTGGCGGTAGGAGTCTTGTCGGTAGAGGGTCTACCGCTCACTTCTCCCAAGACTCCAAATACCGGCGTTAGGCAGATCCCATTGAAAAGATAGGAAACGCAATTGGTGTAAGGGGATCTGCGGTAGCCTGGAATCGCGGTATGGAAGTGAGCGTAAGACCCTTTCCTGCCTGACTCTAAATACCAGCAGGCGGCTAAAAGCAGCGTTAGGACCCCTTAACGCTGCTTTTGTCGGCTAACGCCAAACTCTAAATCTAGGTGTAAGTTCCCCTAACAGTCAAACCCCCCACCCACCAAACTCCCCAAAATAAAAAAAAAATAAAAAAATCCTAAACTACCCATTGCCCCATAAGGGGCATTTGTATGGGCAATGCCCTTAAAAGGGCATTCAGCTCTTTTACTGCCCTTAAAAGGGCATTCAGTTCTTTTACACCTTCCAAATCCCTAATTTAAAAAATTACCCCCCAAAAGAATAAAAAAAAAGCCTAACTCTAACCCCCAGATAGGTACTCATGGTTCCTGAAGTCTGATGGGGAAGTCTTCTTCCATGCGGCGACCTCTTCTATCTTCATCCAGGACCACGGAACTGAAGACTGGCGACCGCAGAACTGAAGACCGGCGACCGCCGAGCCATGGAGCATGGAGGATACTCTGCGTATGATCGCTGCCGTACACTGAATAATGAATTCAAGGTATGCTATTAAATATGGCGTCCCTTTCATTCCTATTGGCTGATTTGATTCTTCAAATTCAAATCAGCCAATAGGATGAGAGCTAGTGAAATCCTATTGGCTGTTCAATAGTAAAAGAGGACAGTAAACGAGCTGAATGCCCTTTTAAGGGCAATGCACATACAAGGGGCAATAGGGAGTTTAGGATTTTTTAGTGTTAGTTTTTTTTTATTTTGAGGGGTTTGGTGAGTGGGGGGTTTTACTGTTAGGGGGAACTTAGTTTTTTTAAAGGTAAAAAAGCTGTTTAACTTAGGGCAATGTCCTACAAAAGGCCCTTTTAAGAGCTATTGGTAGTTTAGTATTAGATTAGGGGGTGTTTTTATTTGGGGGGGGCTTTTTTATTTTCATAGGGATTAGGTTTATTTTTTTTAGTTTTGATAATTTTGTTTATTATTTAATGTAATTTTAGACTACTTTATTTTCTGTAATTTTAGCTTAATTTAAACTTAGTATTTTTTATTTTTAAAGTAATGTTAGGTTTTTAATTTTTATTGTAATTTAGGATTATTTTAATTTATGTAATGGGGTTAATTTAGGGGCTATTAGGTTAGGGGGCTTAGTGATTAGTTATTTGCATTGTGGGGTTTGGTGGTATAGGGGTTTATAGATTTATTAGGTTAATTGCGATGTGGGTTAATGGCGGATTAGGGGTTAATAGTTTAAATAGATACTTTGCGATGTGGGAGCTTTGCGGATTAGGGGTTAATAGATATAATAGTTTGCGTTGTGGGGGCATTGCCGATTAGGGGTTAATAGTTTAAATAGCTAGTTTGCGTTGTGGGGCATTGACGATTAGGGGTTAATAGTTTAAACAGCTAGTTTGCGTTGTGGGGCATGGCGGTTTAGAGGTTAATACATTTATTATAAGTTGTGATGTGGGGAGGATGGCGGATAGAGGAGTTTTGACGTGTCAGGTTAGATTTCAATGGGAAAAGGTCTCAAAGAGCACCTTTTTCCTGTTTTACACCTAGTTGAGCTGGGTGTAATTTTTGTTAATGTATCGGCAGCCTCCCAAAGTGTAGTAACGGCTTGCGTGGGCATTGGAAACCGGGTATAATTTAAAGATTAGCGGCTTCCTATACTTTGTCCGGTTGCCAAAATTGGGTTATATCGGGCCGTTGGAAGCAGTTGATAAACAATATTGCTTCCAACAGCATATTTATCAATTTGCGATTGCACGCAAATGGAATTACGGCTCAATGGAAGCAAGCTCTGATTCGGGGACCCGGTACACCGGGGTCTCCACTCGATGCACCGCTACAGAGGTGTACCCAGGGTCAGTGGAGAACATGTCTCGTCGGCTCTCTAGTACCTGTCTGATTTACTCCCTCTGCCTAGTCCCCAGCCTCTCGTCTAACTTTATGTCCACTATGCCTGTGGGCGCCCTATTCCACGCGGGTAGCTCCGACATGGGGAGACTTTCTGAGTCCTCCATAGCCAGAGCACATATTGCGGCTACTTCCTCTGGCCTCTCCTGCTATGCCTTCAGCATGTTCACATGACAGGTCCGGCAGACCTGGTCATCTGATCATTTTTGCTACCAGGTAGGTTGTGTCACACAGCTGCTCTACTACTCAATAGGGTCCCTGGCAGGAAGCCTGTAGCTTGTCCGTCTTGACAGGCTTCAGGGCCAGGACCTTTTGCCCATGTCTAAGGTACGGTTACGAGTATTCCTGTCGAACCACCGCTTCTGCATACCTTGGGCGACCTGAAGGTTCTCTCGCACCATATTGGCGAGGTCCTTCAGTCTGTCCCTGAACTCCAGGATGTACCCCACAATCCCCTTCCTCCCCAACTGATCCTTCCCAGTGGGCTCTAAGTAGGTCTAGGCCCCCCTCACCCTCCGGCCATATAATAACTCAAAGGGGGAGAACCCAGTGGATTCATGCAAACATGAGGTGTGGCAGGTATCTTTCCCAATCCTTGTGAGAGGCAGAGAATATCCTAAGCAGCTGCTTCAGGGTCCTGTTAAAGCTCTCGCACAACTCATTAGTTTGGGGGTGGTATGGAGAGCTTGGCAGGGGTCTTATCCTGCAAAGCCTCCATAGCTGCTGGGTGAGCTCAGAAGTGAACTGGGTTCCTTGGTCTGAAATCACTTACCGGGGAAAACCCACCCTGGAAAATATCTGGAGCAGCGCATCGGCTACTGTCTCTGCCTGGATATTGGCCAGGGGGATTGCCTCCGGGTATCGGGTGGCATAATCTACCACTGTCAGTATATATATTTTCCTTGAGGGGCTGTCAACAGCTACTCTGCTGAAGGGTTCATTAATGATGGGGGGGGGATGCAGGGAGGCTTTAGAGTGGTCCCCTGTCTTGATTACTCTCTGGCAAACCTCACAGGTCCGGCAGTATTATCTAACATCCCCTGTAACCCCTGGCCAGAAGAAGGTCAGAGTCAGTCTGTGACAGGTCCTAGTGATTCCTAGATGTCCTGCCAGGGAAATGTCGTACCCTATACGCAGCAGGTCATATCGATACTTTTGTGGTACCACCAGCTGGTGCTTGGGCAACTGCCTGCCTCCCCACTTCTCGGTAACTCTGTATAGGAGCCCTCCCTCCTATTCAAAATGGTCCCCACCTATGCCCCCTGGGTTGGTCCCTGCCCAGGCATGGTAGGGAGCTAAGGTCGGGTCTTTCAATGTCTCCTAGGCAAAGTCGGTGGGAGATGCCCAGGAGAAATGGTCAGCAGTGAGGGTAGGAGTCAGGGCTTAGTGGCTTACCTGGGTCCCCAGATCGTGTGCGGTGGTCTGACATCCAGCTTGCTGACGGGTGGTAACTGGGCAAGCATCAGTGGGGCTATCCCATATAAAGGGGGAGGCAAGGTGCCCCAGGTCATTTCCCAGCAAGACCTCTGCTGGTAAATGGTTCATGACCCCTACTTCCACAACACGGGAGCTGGCACCCCAATCCAGGTGGACCTGTGCTGAAGGGATCCAGAGCACCTTACACCCAACCACTTGAACTGTAATGGACTTCCATGCCCGGTCCGAATTGGTGACCATGTGTGACTGGACAAGGATGACAGTGGCTCCGCTGTCCCCCAGTCCTTGGGCCTGCTGGCCGTTGATCCATACCACCTGGCAGTGGTGCAGGCGGTTATCTCCTGTTGCTGCTTGTTCGGGGTCCACCTCATGTAGGACCCCAAATTCTTCCTCTTTCCAAGCAGAGTAGTCAGCAGAGCTCTCTGCCTCCAAGCAGTGAGCAGAGGCCCTGGAGCCGACAGCCGGTGCTCTTGTCCATTGAGCCGGGGGTGGGTTGCTCGGGCAGTTGGACCGAACATGGCTCACTTGGTCCCACTTGCAACATCTGATCCTTGCCTTCCATGGTGGACAGGGCCTGCAGGAGCGGGGGGTGCCTGCTGGGTCTGGGGGTACTGGGGAGCCACCGGTGGGTGGGTGGAAGCGGCAGTGGAACGAATAACTGGGTGAGGCTCAGGTCATACCTGACGCTGGGCATCCAAGAACTGATTGGCCCAGACAGCAGCTTGGTCGACTGTCTAGGGCTTCCAATCCCTGACCTATTCTCGTACCTCCGGCGTGGAGTGATCATAGAAGTGCTCGAGAAGAATGAGTTGGGTGGCTTCGGCCAGGGTGGTTACTTGGCAGCCTGTGAACCAATAGTCCAAGGAGCGGGTGAACTGGTGTGCCCACTCCGTGAAAGGCTGCCCCTCATGTTTCCTTAGCCCTCGCAACTTCAGCCAGTGAGCCTCCAGCATGATGGCATATCTGGTTAGGATGCGCTCCTTCACCCGGTCATAGTTCCACCTGTCATCCGAGGGGATAGTTTCTAAAGCATCTAAGGGCCTTCCTGATAGCTTCCCGATCATGAGGGTGACTCCGTCAGCACTGGCAACACCCTGCAGTTCACACTGCGTCTCAAACACTTGGAGGTATCTGTCAATCTCCTTGTCCCCATCTTTAAAGGCCCAGAAAGCCTTGTGTGGTAGTTTGTTTGGTGGGAGAGGAGGCTCCATAGTGAATGACACTGCTCCCCCCATAGACTTCTGGACCTTCAACATTCAGAGGCATGTGGCGTTGGCGATTATATGAGTGATAACCTTCTCTGGTGGGGTGGTCCCATAGAGGGCCAGTTGCCACTGGATCTCCTTCTGGATCTCGGACATGGCTATTCCCCCTGTTGATGCCTCACTGGGCCGGTCGCTGCTCCAACTGCTGCCGGGCTCACTAGCCAGCTCGATGGCTTGATCACCTTACATTAACTCGGTGATGATCGCTGTCTTTGACTTGTTGCTGGTGACTTGCCCATGAGCTTCCAACAAGTCTTCCAACAAGTCTTGAGCTCAGAGTACTGCTGCTCCATCCGAAGAGGACTTAGTTGGTGGTTTGGATGTCACAGGTAGACAGAAGCATCCCACTGCTGCCAACCATTTGTGATGGACTTCGGCTACCCCGACTGGGTAGTTCCGCCAAGTGGGTCCTTCCTGTACCTAGAACTTGTAGCTATAGAGTGGAGAGAAGTGATTATAGCAAGACACCACCCAAATAACCAGACAAGACCAGTATTCAGGTGAAACATGAACAGACTTTATTGTAAAACACAGTCACTTATATACACCCAGCTCATTTTGATAAGGGTCCCAGATCACTGCCATTCTCACCCCTCCAGACAGGCTGACACCACCTAAAGTATCCATAGCCCCATACAGTCCCTGTTATCCAAAAAGCGTGGTTTTGGGGTGATCCCGAGGGAGCGGCAGCTATTCCCGGGTAGCAATGGAGAGCTCTGGGGCCCAAGGTGTCCCAGTCCAAAAAGCGACATAATCTGTCACTGGGGCCTGGAGCAGCAGTGGATCAAACGTACACTGGGTAAGCCAGGTGGAGTAGGGGTCTGTAGGGGGTCCAAAAGCCCAAGTTCCCAAGGGAGTTCCCTTCAGGCAATCACCCCACCTCTGGCTCTCCCTAGGGGGTAACAATTCCCAAGAGAGTGGAGCTCTGGGGCAAAGGGCAGATGGAGCTACCTGCGGTATAGGTTAGCGGGTGTCTGGGGTGGTGCGGCCAGACTGTAGTTCCACCAGGAGCCCAACAGCCAGAAAGGGGTTAGGTGATCAGCGATCAGCTCTTCCGTGAGGAGGTACAAACAGCAAAGCAAGAAACTGGAAGAGCTTGAGTGATCCCGTAAGCCATGAAAAGGCCAAAACTGGTGTAAAAAGGAAAGAGCCAGGTAGTGGGGGGGGGGGGGGGGGTAGCCTTGGCAGCCTGGTATCCGCGACATCTGTCATTAATGCCAATATTTACCATCACTTCTGGATCAGACCCAGATTTATCTAACAATGTATCAATACACTCCACAATATTCCTAACACATGGCCCTGGAAGTCAGCAAACTGTTATATTTAAGGGATCTTGATGAAAAATTACCCTATCAACCTACCTTCATAATACAGTCTCCTATAACTAACATCTGTCTTTGGCCTAGACTTGTGTACCCCTCTTTTGCAGCTTGAGGATTGTTCACTGGATTGTTAGAAAGAACAGCCCTCTATGACATAACCACACCTGGCTCAATATCCCCCAAATCTTCACTCAATCTGGCAAATCTTTTGGAGTGTGCCAACTCAGAACTGGTCTGTCTCTTTCGCTTACTCCTGCTTCACTTCTTACTGTGACCCAACTACTTTAGCTTCTCTGAATCAATTCCATCCCCATTGATAGAACCATGAACAACCTGTACAGTCATATCCATATCTCTTTCAAGTGCTTGAATATAAACCAGTGTTACAATTTGTTTCTCCAAAATTTTAAAACAAGCTACTGAAGAAATAATATGCTCACACTTGCCACAGACAAATGGTCCCTGAAGTGGCTGCTCCAAAGATGCAAACATATCAAAAGTTGTGCACTGAATTTGATTCTCACACATACTTATAAAGGTTCCATTTATAAATGTAAAATGTTTATATTTACTTTTGCTTGCTCTAATCCTTTAGTTGCTCTAACTCCCTTATTGCTCAAACTCAACTTATAACTGAAAAACTTACTTGATGCTGAGAAACAGACTTCAGAAAGCTTTCTCAAAGTAAAATGGCTTAATACCTATTGTTATTAATACCTGTTCTATGTAAATTAAAATAAGCAATTTTCCTTTTATCCATGTTTAAATGGACAGTCTAGTCAAAAATAAAGTTTCATGATTCCAATAGGGCATGTAATTTTAAACAAATTTCCACTTTTCTTTTAGCATCAATTTTGCTTTGTTCTCTTGATATTCTTAGTTGAAAGCTAAACCTAGGTAGGCACATATGCTAATTTCTTAGCCCCTGAAGACCGCCTCTTATCTGAATGCATTTTGACAGTTTTTCAAAACAAGAGGGCGTTAGTTCACATGTGCCATATAGATAAAATTGTGCTTACACCCGTGGAGTTACCTAGGAGTCAGCACTGATTGGCTAAAATGCATGTCTGTCAAAAGAACTGAAATAAGGGGGCAGTCTGCAGAGGCTTAGATACAAGGTAATCACAGAGGTAAAAGTGTTATAATATAACCACGTTGGTTAGGCAATACTGGGGAATGGGTAATAAAGCGATTATCTATCTTTTTAAACAATAACAATTCTGGTGTAGACTGTTCCTTTAATGTATATCAGTGAATGACGTTAACAGATTAAATCTTGGAATCATCTTGTTTTACAGACTTGTATATTATCCTTGGAACTGTGGGAGGAGTCTTCATTGGTATAATGTTTTTGGTGGTGTACTTTGTCCGTGTTAAAGGTGAGCTGATAAAAAAAGAGTAATCAGAAATAATAAAAACAAAACAAAAACAAGACAATATTGTTTCAGGAAATGTAGAATTCTTATACATATGTTAACTCTTTCTAGGAAAAAAGAAGGGAAAAAAATATAGGTAATGTATCCATGTATATATGTGTTTATCTCTTTGATTTGATATGTATTATTGTACTTGAGTAGTTTGATTATTACATTAAAGGGACATTAAACACTTTGAGATGGCAATAATAAAATGATAAATAAAATATATATAAAAAAGTCTGCAATATACTTTCATTGTTTATTTTGTCCCCTTTTCCTGTAATTCCATTCTGAAATTGTGAGCTTTTTAGTCCCTGTTAGAAATGGAAGTGCAGAACTTTGTTATATTCCACACAGCTATTGGCTGCACACTCTAGTGGCCTGTTTATAACTGTCCCTAATTGGCTACAGTAGAGAAGGTAACCTTAGTTACAACATGACAACTCCAAATGTTTTATAGGCACTAAAACTTTACACTTATTTTGGCAACATTTAAACAGCTAATGAAACTTTAAAAATTACATCTACATGTTATTCACAGACTAATGGTTTCTTTGAATGCATCATTCTATATAGCATTTATTTAGTGTTTAATGTCCCTTTAACTAATACTAATTTGATAAGAGATGAAAGGGACATTAAACTGCAACTACAGTAGCAGGGTTACTACTAATCATGCTATTATTTTTCATTCTGTGCCTGCATCTCTCTTTAAAGTTGTTTTCTTATTTTAACTCATTACAGAATGCAGCTGGTAAAGCTCTGCATTTTATACTGGAGGCCACCATCTTGTAGCACGTGTATTGCTGTATCCTATAGAAGCAGTGCACTCTTGCAGATCTGTGATGTTACTGACTTTTTCACAGCTGTACTTTGCATATCAGCGTGAAACGCTAGGATTTACATTTGGAACAAATAAAGGGGACTTTCAGTTATGAAGTATAAAATACTTCTTGCTGAAAGCTCCTTTAATTGATTGCAGTGTTTGCCGCACTGAGCTGCTCAGGCAGCCCACAGCAGAACGCTATTTGGCTGAGAGGTGACGTTTCCACCTCTTAGCCAATAGCCATGCGGGATATCTGGTGCCAGACGACGCCAAGCCGGATTTCCCGCATTGCTATTGCCTGAGAGGTGGAAACATCACCTATCAGCCAAATAGCATTCTGCCATGGGCAGCCTGAGCAGCTTAGTGCGGCGAATGACTGAAAGTCCCCTTTATTTGTTCAATGGTAAATCCTAGCTTTTCACAAACACTAGGATTTACTATCACTTTAAGGTCACATAATAGATAGTGCTGAAGTGATACAGTCTTGTAGTTTTCTGCACAGTTTAAAAGTTACGCAACAAAAATAAGCTCCAAGATGGCGGTACCCAGTGTGAAGATGCAGAGCTTAACTAACTGATAATTGTAAAGTTTGAAAATAAGAAAACGACTTTGAAGACAGCTGCAGGCAAAGGAGGGAAACAATGGCATTGTGAGTAGTAACCATGTTACTGTAGTTGTACTCAGCAGTTTAATGCCCCTTTAAATATTAGTATAACTTTTATTGAGAGATGTGCTTTAATGTGTTAAATATTTAACTAAAATCTCATATCTCACAGAATTAACCGTTACAGTAATTCTTATGAGTTCATATTATGCATAAAATTAGTATATGTGATTATTGTTTTGGAGGTTTCGCTGCAATCAACTACTTAAAATATTGTGGGCCAGATTACAACTGAAGTGTGAAAATACCAATGGCAACAAAACCTTATATCACTCCTGCTATATCCAGCAGATGGTTCATTTGTTGTACCTTTCAAAACTTTAGTGAGCGGCATACATTGTGCAAGCCCAAAGTGCTTTACAACAGCACTATCTCTAGTGCTAACAAAAAATTACCTGAAAAACAAAATAAAAAAATCCTAAACCACCCATCCCTCCATCAGAATTAACCCCCTAATTGACATAACCCCATCCCAATTAACCCCCACAACTAAGCCCCAGTTATGCTATTAATTACTAAACTACAGCCCCCCCTAGCAATTACTACCAATCTCAATAAACCCCAATCACAATTATCCTCCCACAACTAAAATACATAAACAACAATAACCCCTAAACTGCCAGACTGCAAGTAATTTCCTAACTCCTAGACCCCAAAGCAAAATCCCCCTTATTACCCCCTAATCTGCATAAGCCACAAAACAAAATAACCTGGCTATAACTCTCCTAATGCCAGAACTCCCCAAAAAAAATCCATCCCAATCAATCACCTAGCTGCCATAACCCCAATGCAATGAAAATGCCCCTGTTTTCTCTCTGTAATAACCCTATCACAAACCATCTCTCTTTTAACACCTATTGCCATAATCTTCACCATAAAATTCCATCTGCTTTTAACCTCCCCAACGGCCAGACCCCTTAACCACCATAACCCCATTGCAAAAATACCACCCCCCCCATAACAGTACATTCATTTAGGATGTTTTTATTTTATAAAGATAAAGCAACAGGATGAATTGGTTGAATTACATTTTTAAAATTAACTAAAATAATAGCTGACCATGAGCCAAAAGAAAAATAAAAATGGAAGGAGCAGATGAACTGTATTAAAATAAATAATTCTGGAGAAGAGGCAGAACATATCAAGGGTAGGGTTGCCACCTCAGCCATGTTTTCCTGGACACTTATGAGTTACACATGCTGCAGGGTGTGCAGGGAGGAACATGAATAATGCTGTCCAGGATCACTATTTTTTTTGCTGTCCA
Source organism: Bombina bombina (assembly GCF_027579735.1). Taxonomy (NCBI): domain Eukaryota; kingdom Metazoa; phylum Chordata; class Amphibia; order Anura; family Bombinatoridae; genus Bombina; species Bombina bombina. The sequence continues at coordinate 570,933,612 of NC_069504.1, forward strand.
GCAGCACAATGCATGTTTCCCTCTGAACACCCTGCAGCATGTCTAACTCAGGTGCAGTAAGAAGAGGACACAAATTTATGCAGGATTAATAATTTTTAACTTATAATTGATTTTAGTATTTTTTTTTTTAACTTAGTGGGTTTAAGGGGTTTTGAGAGTCTAAGGGCTGTGTCATTTTAGATAAGGGGCCTTGTGGTGGGTGGGATATTACCAATAGGGTCAGTTTAGTTGGGGGACCTTTTGGTTGGAGGGTCCACAGTGGGGAAGTTTACAGGATATGGGATAGTTTTTTGTTTTTATTAGTGGTAGCAAGAGAGGTCAAACTGCTACACTGTTGTCTTAAAAACACATATGGGGGGCATATTTATCAAAGCATCAACTATGTTGCATTTGCCGGCGTCAATACGCTTGCTAAACATTGCTGTTGCGCATCTGAATATGATTTCCTTATTTATCAAAAAAGCCATCAAAAGCATGCGTGTCAAGTACGATGCGAAGAGTATTGGACTGGTGTTAACTAACATTCATCAATGTTGTGGCTATTTGGGTTTTCCCAACTTTATTTATATTATTTCATTACTGACAAAAGGAAAAAAGACCAATGGCACTACTAAATGTTAAGGCGGACTATTGCCTAGTAGAAGGATACTCCAGTTCAATGCCAGTGAGTTCTTAGGATGGTGCTGTGTATAAAAATGATACTGAGTAGAAACAGTAGTTGGATAGATAGACTATCCAACAAAAAGTATACACTAAATAGCACTCCAAAGTCCTAATAATGATAAGGCACTATAAGAGACTTTGGCCCCTAGTTATCAAGCCGTCAACCTCAAATACGCTGGAATTCCGCAGCGTATTTGTGGCGAGGCTGATTCGCCTTAGTTATCAAGCCCTAGACACCGGCAAAAGTAGAATTTAGTGACGTAAGCTTCGATCCGCCGGACTCAGTCCGACACAGATCGATTCTTACGTCACTACAGATGTTCCGCACACAAGTTCGGCACAATCTGACTACTTTTGCTAGTTATCAAAAAACTAGCAGGTACGCTCGGCACTTTTCCGGCCCAGCGCCCTGGAGGCGGCGGATCCCATAGGAATCAATAGGAGTCTGACCATAGCGAAAGTTCACGTCCGCTGCTGCCAGAAATCCCATTGATTCCTATGGGAGATGTCTGCACCTAACACCCTAACATGTACCCAGAGTCTAAACACCCCTAATCTGCCCCCCAACTAAATAAATGTATTACCCCCTAAACCACCGCTCCCAGAGCCCACCGCCACTCTAATAAATATGATAACCCCTAAACCGCCGCTCCCGGTCCCCGCCGCAACTATAATATATGTATTAACCCCTAAACCACCACTCCCAGACCCCGCCGCAACTATAATATATGTATTAACCCCTAAACCGCCTCTCCCGGACCCCGCCGCCACCTACATTATACCTATTAACCCCTATCCTGCCCCCCCTACACCGCCGCCACTATAATAAATTTATTAACCCCTATCCTGCCCCCCCTACACCGTCGCCACCTATAATAAATTTATTAACCCCTATCCTGCCCCCCTACACCGCCGCCACTGTAATAAAATTATTAACCCCTAAACCTAAGTCTAACACTAACCCTAACACCCCCCTAACTTAAATATTAATTAAATAAATCTAAATAATATTTCTCTTATTAACTAAATTAATCCTATTTAAAACTAAATACTTACCTTTAAAATAAACCCTAATATAGCTACAATATAAATAATAATTATATTGTAGCTATCTTAGGATTTATTTTTATTTTACAGGCAAATTTCAATTTATTTTAACTAGGTACAATAGCTATTAAATAGTTATTAACTATTTAATAGCTACCTAGTTAAAATAAAGAGAAATTAACCTGTAAAATAAAAACTAACCTAAGCTATAATTAAACCTAACACTACACTATACTTTAATAAATTATTCCTATTTAAAACTAAATACTTACCTGTAAAATAAACCCTAAGATAGCTACAATGTAATTAATAATTACATTGTAGCTATTGTAGGATTTATATTTATTTTACAGGTAACTTTGTATTTATTTTAGCTAGTTAGAATAGTTATTAAATAGTTATTAACTATTTAATAACTACCTAGCTAAAAGAAATACAAAATTACCTGTAAAATAAATCCTAACCTAAGTTACAATTAAACCTAACACTACACTATCATTAAATTAATTAAATAAATGAGCTACAAATAACTACAATTAAATTAAATTAAATAAACTAACTAAAGTACAAAAAATAAAAAAAGCAAAGTTACAAAAAATAAAAAAAATAAGTTACAAACATTTCAAAAATATTACAACAATTTTAAGCTACTTACACCTAATCTAAGCCCCCTAATAAAATAACAAAGCCCCCCAAAATAAAAAAATTCCCTTCCCTATTCTACATTAAAAAGTTACCAGCTCTATTACCTTACCAGCCCTTAAAAGGGCCTTTTGCGGGCATGCCCCAAAGAAAACAGCTCTTTTGCCTGTAAAATAAAAATACAACCCCCCCAACATTAAAACCCACCACCCCCATACCCCTAATCTAACCCAAACCCCCCTTAAAAAACCTAACACTACCCCCCTGAAGATCATCCTACCTTGAGCCGTCTTCAGCCAGCCGACCACCGATGGAACCGAAGAGGAGATCCGGAGCGGCAGAAGTCATCATCCAGGCGGCGCTGAAGAAGTCTTCCATCCAATTGAAGTCTTCATCCAGGCGGCGCTGAAGAGGTCTTCCATCTGATTGATGTCTTCATCCAAGCGGCGTCTTCAATCTTCATCCATCCGGAGCGGAGCAGAGCCATCTTCAGACGAGCCGACGCGGAGCCATCCTCTTCTTCCCGACGACTAATGACGAATGAAGGTTCCTTTAAGGGATGTCATCCAAGATGGCGTCCCTTCAATTCCGATTGGCTGATAGGATTCTATCAGCCAATCGGAATTAAGGTAGGAAAAATCTGATTGGCTGATTGAATCAGCCAATCAGATTGAAGTTCAATCCGATTGGCTAATCCAATCAGCCAATCAGATTGAGCTCGCATTCTATTAGCTGTTCCGATCATCCAATAGAATGCAAGCTCAATCTGATTGGCTGATTGGATCAGCCAATCGGATTGAACTTCAATCTGATTGGCTGATTCAATTAGCCAATCAGATTTTTCCTACCTTAATTCCGATTGGCTGATAGAATCCTATCAGCCAATCGGAATTGAAGGGACGCCATCTTGGATGACGTCCCTTATAGGAACCTTCATTCGTCGTTAGTCGTCGGGAAGAAGAGGATGGCTCCGAGTCGGATTGTGTGAAGATGGCTCCACTCTGCTCCGGATGGATGAAGATTGAAGATGCCGCTTGGATGAAGACTTCAATCGGATGGAAGACCTCTTCAGCGCCCGCCTGGATGAAGACTTCAATCGGATGGAAGACTTCTTCAGCGCCGCCTGGATGATGACTTCTGCCGCTCTGGATCTCCTCTTCGGTTCCATCGGTGGTCGGCTGGCTGAAGACGGCTCAAGGTAGGATGATCTTCAGGGGGGTAGTGTTAGGATTATTTGAGGGGGTTTCGGTTAGATTAAAGGTATGCGGGTGGTGGGTTTTAATGTTGGGGGGGTTGTATTTTTATTTTACAGGCAAAAGAGCTGTTTTCTATGGGGCATGCCCCGCAAAAGGCCCTTTTAAGGGCTGGTAAGGTAATAGAGCTGGTAACTTTTTAATGTAGAATAGGGTAGGGAATTTTTTTATTTTGGGGGGCTTTGTTATTTTATTAGGGGGCTTAGATTAGGTGTAAGCAGCTTAAAATTGTTGTAATATTTTTGAAATGTTTGTAACTTATTTTTTTTATTTTTTGTAACTTAGCTTTTTTTATTTTTTGTACTTTAGTTAGTTTATTTAATTTAATTTAATTGTAGTTATTTGTAGCTCATTTATTTAACTAATTTAATGATAGTGTAGTGTTAGGTTTAATTGTAACTTAGGTTAGGATTTATTTTACAGGTAATTTTGTATTTCTTTTAGCTAGGTAGTTATTAAATAGTTAATAACTATTTAATAACTATTCTAACTAGCTAAAATAAATACAAAGTTACCTGTAAAATAAATATAAATCCTACAATAGCTACAATGTAATTATTAATTACATTGTAGCTATCTTAGGGTTTATTTTACAGGTAAGTATTTAGTTTTAAATAGGAATAATTTATTAAAGTATAGTGTAGTGTTAGGTGTAATTGTAACTTAGGTTAGTTTTTATTTTACAGGTTAATTTCTCTTTATTTTAACTAGGTAGCTATTAAATAGTTTATAACTATTTAATAGCTATTGTACCTAGTTAAAATAAATTGAAATTTGCCTGTAAAATAAAAATAAATCCTAAGATAGCTACAATATAATTATTATTTATATTATAGCTATCTTAGGGTTTATTTTAAAGGTAAGTATTTAGTTTTAAATAGGATTAATTTAGTTAATAAGATAAATATTATTTAGATTTATTTAATTAATATTTAAGTTAGGGGGGTGTTAGGGTTAGTGTTAGACTTAGGTTTAGGGGTTAATAATTTTATTACAGTGGCGGCGGATAGGGTTTAATACATTTATTATAGGTGGCGACGGTGTAGGGGGGGGCAGATTAGGGGTTAATAAGTTTAAGATAGGTTACGGCGGGGTCCGGGAGCGGCGGTTTAGGGGTTAAACTATTTATTTAGTTGCGGCGGGGTCCGGGATCCACAGGATAGGGGTTAATAACTTTATTATAGGCGGCGGCGGTATAGGGGGGCAGGATAGGGGTTACTAGGTATAATGTAGGTGGCGGCGGTGTCCGGGAGCGGCGGTTTAGGGGTTAATACATTTATAAGAGTTGTGGTGGGGTCTAGGAGCGGCGGTTTAGGGGTTAATAACTTTATTTAGTTGCGGGGGGCGCCGGTATGGGGGTAGAACAGTGTAGTTAGTGTGGGTGCTTAGTGACAGCTTGTCAATAAAGCTGTCAAAAAGCCGAAGAGCAGCGAGATCGGATGAGTGATAACTCTCACAGTCCGCTGCTCATCGCCCCGTACTTGGTGCACGGCTTTTTGACAGATTTATTGATAACTTAGGCAAAATTTTTCAGGTCCGCGGTGGCGATGGTAGGCAAGCTTAGGCGGGCGTATTGAACCGGCGAAGGCAGGTAAAGTAGACACGTTGATAACTAGAGGCCTTCATCTCATTATAAGTAAATAAAGGGGTCAGATAGAATCAAAATAAAATATAACTTTTAATGATAATATTACAAGATAACATACAAGATACATACAGTTAAAACTACGAATTGGAGGATGTTCAACGTGTATGTGAAAGTGTGTGCTAGATTAGTATCAACACAAAGGTCCAAATAATTAAGGAGTGGAACCGCTAATGATAAATATATTCAAATTATATTCAAAGTCTATCCAGAGTAGTACTTAGTTGCTCAGCTGGTATAATGTACTGACTGAGAGTAAATAACACTGACAAACTAAGAACAGTGAGTTAAGTGCCTAGGTAAAGTAAGTACCAGCTCACAGGTAAATCCAAAATGAGTTTGCTATATGCTAAAAACACGTGGGTATCATAAGATTATGCATAAATAAAAGTATATTAGGTTCAAGAGATAGCACCACGTTGTATTGATACTATCGTGACTGGTAATAGATATTGAGCCTATGACTAAAGGAATTGAGTCAAAAAACAACAAATAGATACAGTAGTAGGTATTGAGGCTGGGTTATACCCTGATATGGCTACTACATTGAGTTAAATAGCTAAGTTGAGCTATTAACTACGATTATACAAATCATATCAAACCAAAATTAGTAGGGTGCTGTATGATTGCATTAAACCAACGTGATGAGTCACTCACAAAGGTAAGTCTAGGAAGTCACTCGTGATGAAGCAAATAAGATAAAAAACAGCATATGCTACTACTTCTTATTTTTAAGGGAATTGCAGTATTAACACTGAGTGTTATTTGAATAGTGCTCAGAGAACCGGATGATAGACCTTATAGGTGTCAAAGAATTTAAAAGAGCACTTGATAGGGAATTAGTGTAATAGCAAAAAATGCTGCTAAGTGGAAGAATATGTATATATATTGGTGTATGTGTAGTTTTGCAGTTACAAGTACTATTGAGAGATAAACACTAGTGAACCCAAAATTAAATCAGATATGTAGTTATAACATGGTTACTGTATCCTTGAGAACAGGTAATTATGGGTTAGACACGTGAATCAAAAATAAACCAACAGTAGTATAACTGGCTATATGTAGCTAGATGCTTGTCAGCATAAAGTAAAATACACCATACATGTTGCTTAGCCTGACAATTACAGAAAAAGCATCTTCCAGTAAGCACGAATTATATAAAAACCCCAATGCAACTATTAGGTTTATATAAGATAGGTAATCTTAGTTAAATATTTACTTGTTATGGCACAATCACAGTTGATGGTGATGTTGCTATCCCAGAAACTCAGTAAAAGTATAATTTACAAATGGTTTCGCAATATGTCTAGTAAAACTGCAACTCCATATTTATTCACTGAATAATTGACAATGAATTTGCCTTATAAGTTAATGGCATACATAAGCAGTAGTGTGATTTGATATAAATGCAGGGAAAGCGTAACTGACATGATTGTTAAGTTTGTATCTAAAATGTGTTTTTAACTGTTCTTCGTGGACAGTCTACTTTTAAATGACACAATACTAATTACAGCGATGCTCACATCACTGTAGCTAGGTGGAGATAAGATTTTCAAGTTTTTGTTAAGTATGTCGATATTGTTTCAGCTCCACGGAAATCTACTCGGTAATGAGCTGTGCTGAATAGATTCAGCTGAGCACTATCGCTAGGGTCTAGCTAGACCAATAACAATAATCGGTAGTTCATATATTTAGATTAGCATAACGTATGTTAGGAGAAGTGTAATAGCAACTAAACAGGGCTAAATATGAGCATTAATAGTACACAGAGAAACTCGGCATCTAGTGGTTAAAATGTCCTCTAGCTATCCAGTCTTAGAATAGCTTGTAAGCGCGTTTTGCTGCAGCCGGGTAACTCCAAACTAATAGCTGGGTCAGTGAATTAGCCTGTATAGAGTACTACTACACATTAATGCCCCCAAGGAATTATAAAAAGGACCACGAAATATAAGGTCACGCTAATTGTGCCTCCAAAATGCTACCTAAAACACAGGAGTTCACTGGACTCCTTACCAATTCCCCGACATGTTTCGCCGCTTATCGGCTTTGACAAAGGGTCACTCCTTAATTATTTGGACCTTTGTGTTGCTACTAATCTAGCACACACTTTCACATACACGTTGAACATCCTCCAATTCGTAGTTTTAACATATGTATCTTGTATGTTTTGGTTGTTTTTAATATTATCATTAAAAGTTATATTTTATTTTGATTCTATCTGACCCCTTTATTTACTTATAATGAGATGAAGTCTCTTATAGTGCCTTATCATTATTAGGACTTTGGAGTGCTATTTAGTGTATACTTTTTGTTGGATAGTCTATCTATCCAACTACTGTTTCTACTCAGTATCATTTCATTACTGTCCACGAACAAGCACATTTCTCTTTAGCACATTATTGTATATAGTGTAAATGTATTCTTTTTCTGAGCAGGGCTAATTGCGAATATAGCAAGTAATGACATATTTGGTGCAAAGTGGATAGTGAATTATTCTAATTCTTTTTAATATTGTACAGACATATTGTAGTATGTATAAACACACATATATAATGTATATTTTAAAGGGATAGGAAAGTAAAAATTTAAGTTGCATGATTCAGACAGAGCATGTAATTTTAAAACACTTTAAAATTAACTTCTATTTTCAAATGTGCTTTGTTCTCTTGGTATCCCTTGTTAGAAAAGAATACGCACATATCCTACACTAGTAGGAGCTAGCTGCTAATTAGTGCCTGCATATATTTGTCTCTTGTAATTTGCTAAATTGATGTGTTCAGCTAGCTGCCAGTAGTGCAATGCTGTTCCTTCAGCAAAGGATAACAAGAGAATGAAGCAAATTTGAGAATAGAAGTAAATTTGAAAGTTGTTTAAAATTGTATGTTCTATCCAAATTATGAAAGAATATTTTGGGGTTTCCTGTCCCTTTAAGAGCTGGGTCAGTTTTCTCTCTACACCTGTCTAACCCCTCCTGATTGCAATCTATTTTTAAAACCACCCTACACAGGTGTTATAAAAGGGGCTGGCATATAAGACGACATTTCTTACTGAAAAATAAATTCAAGAGAAGGAAGGAATACACTGAAAATAGCATGACAGTAAAGAGGTGATTTTAATTTCTGCTGTATCTGAATCATGACAGTTTACAGCTAGGTGGGCTATCCCTTTGAGCTATCAGCTTAAGATTATATTGAATCAAACATGAATTCGAATTTTAAAATCCTTGTCTAAAATATTACACTGTGTGTCCTTATGTCAGCATCTATGTTTATCTTTAATACTAATTTCACATATACATACTTTCAAAGTATAATACACAATGTAACAAATGGCACTTACAAGTTCTGATGAGTGATCAATGACACAAGTATCAAGCAATTTGATTTGTTAGTGATAGTTTATGATGTGTATTTGAATCATATTGGATGATGTCATAAATCATGTGATTATGCATATTCCAATCAAAAGTGGTGGAAAAATTCACTAGTGTGTGGGTTATTTAGGAGTTTGCGTCATAATTGGTACAAAAAGTGTTGAGTCAAGTATGGCGCAAAGTGGACAGTGTGACTTATATTACATGGCTTAAACATGGTGCATATAGACTTTTCCAACAAATAAAAAGGAAGTTAGCTATATTATGTTGTGTATTTATTTCATTTTTATCTCTATATCTATTAGTGCAACAAGTTTGGAGCAAAACTTTGCACCAAATATGTAGAAATAATATTGTCACCTTGCTTTGTAATGAGAGACAAAGTTGTAGCATAATCCATAAGTAGTAATTTTCATTTTTCTCCCTATATCTACTAGTGCACCAAATGTGGAGCAATAATATTGTTTGATTTAGAAAGGGTATACAATTGTAATAAAGTTTCTAATTTACTTTTATTATGTAATATGCTTCATTCTCTTGCAGCATCGAACACAAGCTTTCTGTGTTTTCAGACTCCCATTGAGTTCTATGGGATCCGCGACCTCAAGGGTGGCGGATTGAAAACTAGGTACGCTGCGTTGGAAAAATGCGAGCGTAAAGGTAGAATTTTTGATAACTTAGTGAGAGCTTAAAATAGTGTCAAATAGGAGGGCAAATGAACAGAATTCCACACAAATACCACTGTTTTCAACTCGCATCGATCTGCGTCGGATTGAGATTGTGGAATCGTATTTTATGTCCCAAATTTCAACATTTGCCGATCTTGACACTAAGAAAACTACGGTGGATCAATCTCGCGACAATTACGACCCGGAATTCATGCATATTTTTGGTTGATGCTTTGATAAATAGGCCCCATGGTGATTTGGGTTGAAGAAAAAGGCAGATTATAGTGTGGGATTTTGGAAATGTTTCTATACACAATCTAGCATCTTTACTGTGCTTAATTATTTGATTGCTATGATGCATTGGCAACAAAAGCATGTAATGACTTATGTTAACTAGTAGAATATTAGCCTAAAGGGACGTGAAACCAAAAATGTTTTTTTCATGGTTCAGATAGAGCATGTGATTTTAAACAACGTTTCAATTTACTTCTATTATCTAATTTGCTTTATTCTCTTGGTATGCTTTAGTGAAAGCATGCCTAGGTAGGCTTAAGCACAGCAATACACTATTATGAACTAGCTGCTGATTGCCATTGGCTCACCTGATGTGTTCAGCTAGCTCCTAGTAGTGCATCGCTGCTCTTTCAACAAGTGATACCACAAGAATGAAGCAAATTTGATAATAGAAGTAAATTGGAATGTTGTTTAAAATGGTATGCTCTGTCTAAATCATGAAAGAGCAATATTATTTTTTATGTCCCTTTAATTATTTCAGTATTTCCATAGCTTTATCACATAAAGCTATGGAGTCTGAAAATGTAGGAATAACATTTCTACTGGATCTTCGTGGTAATCTTTTTTTATAATGTATTTAAATGGAAAATAAGGACAATGTATGAAGAATACAAAACAGTAATTGAGAAAAATGAAGGTTTCTTTGTAAACATACCCTCCTATAACCACTAATAAAAACACGTTTATGCTACTTATTGCATTTATATGAATTTGTTTCCTTTTATTTTAAAGCGACTCAGATGCAACAGAACTGCAGGGTGATGAATGTAAGTAACCAGACAATACATTTCCTTATTTTAAAAACAAATGGGCTTCAGCACTTGTAATAAACTGATTTTTTTCCCTGCACTGTTAATATTTCCATGCCACCATCTGAATGAAGCTGTCTTTATTTATGAAGCTATCTTTTTTTCTTTTTACCGCCATTTTTTTTTGTAATAATAATTATTACTGACTACGCAATTCTCATCACATTTTAATTAAATTGAATTCACAACCTTTTTTTTTAACAAAATGTTAATTTCTGGAATAGGCATTCCATATGCAATAAGTGAAAGAAGAGACCTAGAAGACAACTTAGATTCCATGTATTATGCTGTTATATCTTCACCGGAGAAAGAGCAAGCAGGGGAAAAATGTCCAAAGGAAAGCGAAGTGTGTATGTTCTACTCTGTGGTGCAAGTTGACACAACAAAAGCACTAAAATAGTAAGTAATAATTTCTCATTTCAATTAGCATATTAAATATGGATACGTGGCCTTAAGAGATATATATTAAGAAGCAAATGGGATAATTACTACATTGACACAACTGAAATAGGCTTATATTTATGTAAAACAACACATAATACAAAACTTGGCCAGTTTTAATAACTTGCCTCTTTTTCAGTGCCTCCAGTGTCCAGTGAAATATACACTGCAAAATATTTTTATGCTCTTTTTGTTTTCACCACATCAAATTGTCAATTAAAATTCCTACGATAAATATAGTAAACATAGCTGTAGTAAGCGTAAAAAACTCCTGTGCTTTCAACACAGACATCTATTCTGATTGGCAAGCACTTAATTCTTTGCTAGCTTTTACTGGGGGCATGGAAAACCGCTACCAATGTCTTACTAATATGTTTACATAGAAAGGACAGGACCATTCATGTGTCCATCTTTCCCTGTCCAATTCTGCCATAAAACTAATGACTGATGTTAGGAATAGCCAGTCAGCCACTAAATGTTGGATTTTAGTCATACAGGTTTGTCCAATAAAGCCTTAACCTAGGGAAGTTGGAAACAAGAGAAGGCTCAGACATTTTAATCACTTTGACTAGTGCAAATTGAAACATGCAGTTTTGTGAATTCTGTGCCTCTGTGAACTAGTCATTGGGGTTGATTTATCATTTTCGAGCAGACATGATTCATTACAGCGAATCATGTCCACTCGACATCGCTAAAAGCAAACTGCATACACTGTCCACATTAATCATTGCACAAGCATTTCTGGTGAAATGCTTGTGCAATGTCGCCCCATGCTCACTGGCAGTCATTTGGCCACTATCAGAGGCTGTCAATCATCCCAATCACCTAAAATTCAATTAAAAAGTTGTATGTTCTGTTAGCATTGAAATATGTTATATTAATTGTTTGAATCCTATGTAAGATTTTTGTTAATATTAGTTGTCTTTTTTTGCTGTTCCCATTGAAAATAACAACAACCAATATAAATACAATATTCATCCAAAATGAATGCCTGCATGGCAAAGTTTGGCTAAACCAAACTTATAGAAAAATCTGAAACGAGTCTTTTGGACAAAATAACATTTTCACCTGTGCACATGTCTAATCTGAACACCACCACCTTTAGAAGTCGAGGGCCACTGATGCAACTGTGAAGAAATTAGTTTAATTTTCAGCCACTGCTGGCTCCTTCACCATGATTCACCCACTGAACTCTCAGCACTTGCAAAGCCTCTTTCATTTTAGATATCAGTTGAATCCTGTGATGCATAGCTTTAGCACTAAGGCCAGGCACCTGCAAAAACTTACTTACTCAGATTACCTGACACAAGAAATAAAGGGCAATATTACAAGTTGAGCGCTAATTTACTGTGCGCCTGTAAACTTGCAAATTTGCCCATTTATGGGTGCATGATAAATAACCAGCCTTTAAAAGTGGCTGGTTATTGCTACTGTGAGCTTGTGGTAGCAAGCTCTGGTTTATTTTTAAAATGTGCCTCAACTGCCCCCCAAACAAATTGTGTGGTGCCTTTTAGAAAAATAAACAGATGAGCATTTAAAAAAAAAAAAAAAAAAAAACTACATCAAGCAGTTTTTAAGGGTTAAAATTGGCTAGTGTGGGGTGCCTTTACTTTGCGGCCTTTGGAGCTATAAATATATATGTATATGCTTCTATACATATACAGTTGTAATCAAAATTATTCAGCCCCCCATTGCAAATCAGGTTTATTGTCAAAATTCACAGACTTTCAGCTGTTTGCAATGAACAAATCAAACAAAAGAAATTAAAATAGCTCAACACAATAAATGCTTCAAGTGGTTTCCCCAAATTCAACTGAAATTGCAACTTTTAATGAATTCTGCAGCCTCAAAATTATTCAACAAAATGAATAGAATCGCTCACAACACAAATATGCAAAACATGTGTCTCAGGCATACCTGATGCAACTAATCAAGGGCCTTATAAGTTGCACCAGGTGTGCTTGAGCTAGAACACATGAAATACCTGAACTGGCTAGGGTTTTGTTAAGTGTCAAGTTTGACTGCATGTTAGAAATATGGCTAAGTCAAAAGAATGGTCTAAAAAGTTAAGAGTAGAGATCATTGCCCTTTACAAACAAGGTATAGGATACAAAAAGATATCAAAGGCACTGAATGTTCCTAGAGACATCGTTGAAAGCATAGCTTGCAAGTTAAAAGTTAAAGGAACAGTGGTTACACTACCTGGGCAGGGCAGAAAAAGGAAGCTATCAATGGCTGCAACCAGATTTCTGAGAAGGCAGGTTGAGAAAAACCCTCAAGTGACAGCAAAAGACCTGCAGTAAGAATTGGTGGCAACAGGCACTGATGTTTCAGTTTGCACAGACGCGTACTAAACACAAAAGGTTAACATTCCAGAAATCCAAGATGTACACCACTACTGACCCAAAAAGTCGGCTTCAAAATGCTCAAAATCATGTAAATAAGCCACAGAAGTTTTGGGATTCTGTTCTGTGGAGCGATAAAACAAAACTGTAACTTTTTGGCCCGATTGATGTCTGGAGGAAGAATGAAGCATATGCTGAAAAGAACACTCTGCTTACATTTAAGCATAGTGGTGGCTTGGTGATGCTCTGGGGCTGCTTTGCATCCTTTGTCACTGAAAACCTGCAGATTGTGGAAGGCAAGATGGATTCATTGAAGTATCAGGAAATACTATGAGATAACATTATGCCATCTGTGAGGAAGCTGAAGCTTGGGCGTCATTGGACCTTCCAACAGGACAGGGATCCAAAGCACCTCAAATTCCACCAAGGCTTGGCTGCAGAATATTCTACAGTGGCCATCACAGTCACTTGACTTGAACCACATAGAAAATCTCTGGTGGGATTTGAAGAAGACGATTGCAGCACGCAAGCCAAATAATATTACTGAACTGGAGGCCATTGCTCATGAGGAATTGGCTAAGATTCCTCAGGAACACTGCAAGAAGCCGGTATCTGGTTATACATCTCGTTTGCTGCAGGTCATAACAGCAGAAGGGTGCTCTACTAAGTACTAAAGATGATTGCGATGAAGGGGTTGAATCATTTTGAGACTGCAGAATTCATTGAAAGTTGTATTTTAATGTTTGAATGTGGTGAAACCACTTGAAGCATTTGTTGTGTTGAGCTATTTCAATTGCTGTTGTTTGATTTGTTCATTGCAAACAGCTAAAAGTCTGTAAATTGTGACAATAAATCTGATTTGCAATGGGGGTTGAATAATTTTGATTACAACATTATATATTTATGTGCTAATATATGTACATACGCAAATTAACACATACATATATATGTATATAGTCATATATATTTATATTTAATTCACAAATAAAAGTGTGCACTCTATCAGAATGATAAAAAAGGTTCAAACAGTCATAAACTTATTTTATAACTTTTATTTTTATTGAGGTTCACAGGTATACAGAAATAGTTTCCAAGATACAGTGTCAAATTTCATAATTGATTAATTGTCCAGCAAAGATAGATTTCACAAAAAGAAGAGACATTGAACATAAATTCCTGTTGAACCCTTTCACATTTTGTTTTTAAAATAACTTTTGAAAATTATGACACCCTAGGTTGAACATTAGTCCTAGGGTGGAACGCTTCTTAATTTGAGAATAAAGAACAAATACAAACAAAAAAAAATCAAAGCAAACTTTGCTATGCGTCATATCAGGTTACATATCCAGCATGAAGTATACATGGTACATTAGAAATTAAGATACATCAGTTCCATCATTCGCAACTTGCATGTCGTTCCCAATCACTCCCCACCTGGCACCCCTTTACCAAATATTCTATTCACCTCTCAAGGTCGCTTCTAACATGTTCATCATATTTTTAAATGGATAGAGCATCTATATAATAATGAAACGAGCTATTCTAGTATTGACATCATACAAGGTTTCATATTGTTCATACATCAGAGACTTCAGTATCATTTGCTTCAAGAATCCGATAGAGGGAGCCTCTCCATGAAGCCATTTACGAAAGATACATTTTCTAGCAAGGAGTATAACATTAACTAGAAGTTTTTTAACCCGTCTCGGGACTAATAGCTGCTCTAAGAATAACACTTGTACAGGGGTAAGTATGATAGAGGCATGCATGATCCTGGAAAGCCAGAAGGAAACCTGGCTCCAGTATCTACGAATTTTGGGGCAATACCACAAATAATGTAGAAAATCCAGGTTTGGATAAGAACATTTTCCACATACATTTGAAAAGTCTGCCCACCACTTTCTCAGTCTGCTAGGTGTGAGGTAGTCCTGGTAGATAACCCGTATTTGTGACCTAAGGTCAGGAGCTAAAGTCGCCGACCAGGTATGAGTGAGGCTGTCTAGTATAGTCTTTTCAGATGAGATCATAGGCAGTTTCCTACGCCAAGTGTCAAAAAGGTGTGATAGCATAGTAGAGGCCTTGGTGTTTATTAGTTCTCTATAGATTGAGGAAATGGTGTAATTATGAGCCTGAAACTGTGCAATGGTGCGCGCTAACGGTGAAGTGGTCCAAAATGTCTCGCAATGTAGTAAGATGTGATTTATATAATGTCTAGCCTGGAAGTAGGCAAATCTGTTAGTGTAAGGAATTAGGAATTTCCTGCATATCACATCAAAGGGTAAAACCGTCCTGGCAGTATGGTCTAGTAACTTATCTATATTGTCGATACCCAGGGCTCTCCAGGTCTGAAAAACGGGATACAATATGCCAGGTTGGAATCTCGGATTCCCTACCAAGGGGAGATATTTGGTGTTACTGGGGTCCCACCCAAGGGCTTTGGTCATAGACCTCCAACCAAGAAGCACGTCACGAAACATTGGGTGATATAATATAGTTGTTGGCAGTTCTGACAGAGCAGCATGTGGGAGAAAAGCAGGGGATACTTGAGGCAGTGAGGCCTCTTCCAAATGGACACTAGAGAAATGCTGGGTGTTTAGTGACCAGTCTAATGCCAGTTTTGCTAAGGAGGCCCAGTTGTAGTATAATAGGTTTGGTAAGCCCAATCCTCCCCGCGAGTAGGGGAGATACAGTTTATGTGCACCAATACGCGATTTACCACCTTTCCACAGGAAGGTTCTGATTACAGCATTTAAAGAGGCTATGTCCTTTCGTCGGAGTAATAATGGGAGCATTTGTATGGGGTATAACATTTTGGGGAGGATCATCATTTTAATTATGTGGATTCTACCCATTAGAGATAGTGGCATATTTTGCCATGTGGTCAAATCTGTTTTAATTTGTTGGATCAGAGGAGATAGATTTTGAGAATACCAATTTTGTGGGTTTGCCGAAATGTGTATTCCTAAATAGGTTAAATAAGCATTTACTGGGCGAAAAGGGTACTGTTCAGGATTGTTATCAGATCTCTGGTGCAGCCATAGGATTTCAGATTTCGAGACATTTATTTTATATCCCGAGAATTGTCCAAACAATTCAATAGTGTCCAAGATAACTGGGATGTGTGTCTGAGGGTTGGAGATAAAAAGTAACATGTCGTCTGCGTAGAGGGCGATTTGAAGCTTATGGGAGGAAAGTTGTATCCCCGGAAAAAGATTTCTTAGGCGTACTGCTAGGGGTTCTAATGCCAAATTAAAAACCAGTGGGGAAAGAGGGCATCCCTGGCGTGTCCCTCTATGAAGGGGAATCGGGGGGGGGGGAATAAAGATTATTTATCAGCAGGTATGCCACTGGGTGGGAGTATATATTAGTGAGGAAAGTAATGAAATGGCCTGATATACCAAAGATCTCCATGGAGTGGAAAATATGTGTCCATTCCACTCTATCAAAGGCCTTCTCTGCGTCAAGGGACAGCAGGAAGGAAAGAGTTCCCTTTTGCTTAGCATGCCAATAGTGTGATATTGCGTGGAGAACTTTGCGAATGTTTGTGACCGAAGAGCGAGTGGGGGTAAAACCTGTTTGATCTGGGTGTAGGACGTGTGGGAGTAAGTGTTTTAACCGATTAGCTAAGAGTTTAGTCAGCAGTTTATAATCAACGTTTAAAAGGGATATGGGTCTATATGACGCCGGGAGTGTGGGGTCTTTACCTGCTTTATGAATGACTGTAATATTTGCTGCAGAAAAGCTGGCAGGGGGGGCACTATGACCTGTAAAATAATGGTCAAATAAGGTAGTGAGAACCAGGGCAGTTTGGTCAGAAAGCATCCTATAAAATTCGGTTGGAAGCCCATCAGGGCCGGGTGTTTTTCCAAGAGCAAGAGACTTAATAGTCTGGACAACCTCTTCCTGAGAGATCGGGGCATTTATATTATCTAACTGATCCTCCATAATTGTAGGAAGAGTACGTTTATCCCAGAACTGTTACTGTGCAGTGTCGTGGAGTGACTGTGATTGATATAAGTTGGTGTAGTAATTTGTGAATTCGGTCACTATCGCAGACTTATCATTCGTTTATTGGCCTTGGCTTTTAATAGCTGGAACCCCTCTATTGGCTTGCTTGATTTTGACCAAGGAGGCTCAGGAATTTTCCAGACCTATTACCATGTCTCAAGAAAAAGCCCTGGTTCCTATTCTCTCTGCGAATAGTGTTCTGCAACATGAAGGTATCTCTCTCCTTCCTAGCCATAAAATAAGAGGTTCTATTGTGTGGAGTGAGGGATTGACAATATTGAGCATATGTGTTAGTCAGCTGAGCATTGTAGTGCTCTTCCCTGCCATTGTGGAGACGCTTCTGTTTGGTCAAATACGCAATTATGTCGCCTCTAAGGACTGCCTTGGCTGTTTCCCAAAAGAGGGTTGGGGAGGACAAATGTGCACGGTTATTAGTTATGAAGTCATCCCATTGTCTCGTCAGATACATTACAAAGTCAGGAGATTTTATAAGATAAGTTGGGAATCTAAACACCCTCTTATTGGTGGGTTGGGGAGAGTGTGTAACAGTTAAAAAAATTGGGGCGTGGTCTGAAATAGTCAGATTGGCAATCTTGGCATCTGTAACTAATAGTTCTAAGGAGTTAGAGGTTAGGAAAAGATCAATGCGAGAAAGTGAGTTGTGTGCTCGCGACGCGCAAGTGTAGTCTCTGCCCGTAGGGTTCCGTCTCCTCCAAATGTCCTGTACCCCCAGAGAGTCATATAGAGCCTTAAATAGTTTGATTGGAAAAACTGTCATGTCCCTGTGTTTACAGGTCAGAGAAGGACCAGATGGGTCCCGAAATCTGTATAAAGCAGGGTTAGGTGTTAGATTGAAGTCCCCTGCGATGATGATTTTCATGTCTAAGTGCTGAGCCAGAGAAGTGGTTAGGTATCTCCAAAATACAGGTGCTCTTTGGTTGGGGCCATATACATTGCAAAAAGTATACCAGTCACCCTGCCATTTCAATCTAACAATAAGAAATCTCCCCTCAGGGTCAGTTACCACGTTCCCTAGCTGGTAATCCAAGCCTTGGCGTATGAGGACAGCTATTCCTCTGCTAGAGCTATTGTGAGGGGCATATAGGACCTCTGAGATCCACTTAGCTTTAAGCTTTTCATGTTCGGAAGCGGTTAGGTGCGTTTCCTGTAGAAACAAGATATGGGCCTGTGTTTTTTTGAGATATGCCAAGATAGTTTTCCTCTGAATGGGAGAGTTAATCCCCCCCACATTCCAGGAACATATTTTTATTGTCATTTAAAGGCTGTAAGAGTTGGATACCTAGCTGCCCCTGGTTTGCCCGTCACTAATTGGGGCCTACAATTCAAAAGAAAGGGAGCCCAGGTGTAAGATAGGTTATTGTGCTGGTGAGTGTGGCTAAGACAGCAGATTATCTTACATTGTGTTATACTGAAGTTTGTCACAAGAGTGAATGAGAAGAGACATGTGCAGTAACATTTTTCATCAGCATGGAAACGAAGACATAAAACACATAGCATCAAAAAAACAAATCATCCAACGCATAACATACATACAATCATCATCACATAATGCAATAACATTTATAAACTGTGTAATACAATAACAAGCCATTTTAGGATCGTCTTGGCTGTCTGAGAGTTTTTAGAGAAAAGTTCACCAACAGCTTCATTTAAATACTAACTAGATTAGACACCCGTAATCTCTTATTCCACCTACGGCCGGCCCAAGGCAATGCCCGAGGAGGAAGGGGATTAGATACATGGGTAACTTGCCTCCCAGGCCATCGCAACAGGTATCTGTTGATACCTCGTGGGTCACTTTTGTAAAAGCTGGGGTAAGGGAGATGGGGGAGAGATATACCTGTAGTTGTTCTAAACTTTCTCCAAACCTTAAGTATGAGACAGACAGCCTCGACATATATCTCACACACCACGGAGATATCACATAGTTACAAATTATAATCAGGACACTGACATTTCTGAATACTGCATTACTATACCCGGCCATCTGGACATTTTCTTGAGATGTGAGACATGGGACATATGACTTCCATACATTCATCAAATATAGCAAAAACATAACATATTTACAAATAACAACCAGGACATCAACATTCCTGAACATTATCATACGATACCTATCCATCTAGATATCTTCTTGAGTCCATAAAAGAAAGTCTGAGGTATAGATTCAGTACCTCAACTGTATAGTCTGCAAGGGACCAGCGGAGTTGCTGGCTAGGTTATCAAGGTCAGCCAGGAGAGTCCCTTCTCACTGGGGAGAGGCTAGCAGGTGCATCCCTTTCTTGATCCAGAAAATCCTGTGCCTCTCTGGGTGAGTCAAAGAATTTGAAGACTTTTGAAGTGCGGAGTTTGAGGCGTGCAGGGAGCTGCATATCGGAGCAAAGTCTTTTCTCTTTTTTGCAACTTCTGAGGAGTAATCTTGAAAAATGTAGATTCTTTTTTCATCATATAGCAGCATTTCAACCTTTCTATATGCTTGGAGGAGTTGGATTTTAGACTGAAAATTGAGATATTTGATCATCACCCCATGAGGGGGAGGCTTTTTCCCATCCGCGGGCAGTCTGTCGCCTCCAATACGGTGAGCTCTTTCAACCTTCATCGGTATGTATTCTGCAGGAATGCCTAGGAGACTGGGGAGAGAATGCTCAGCGAAATATAGTAGCTCTGAAGGTCGGACAGACTCAGGCAGCCCCACCAGCCGGACATTATTCCTGCATGAGCGATTCTCCAAGTCGTCAAGTTTTTGGTGCAAGTATTCGTTTTGTCGGAGCAGCTTTTTAACCTGGATGGAAGAAGTGTGGTGGCCATCCTCCAGATCAGAGATTCTCTGTTCTGCCCCCGCCAACCTGGAGTTGAATTGTTTGACTTCTGACGTTAAATTGTCCATTCCCTTTTGTAGGATATCCAGCTTAGAAAGTAGCAGAGAGCTTATCTGTTGTTCTCCGGAATTGGAGCTCTCAGCTTCTTGGGCAGGAGCGGATTTTGTAGGAGAATTCTGCTGCTGGGTGTCTGGAGGCTGTCTGTGCTTTTTCTCCTGTTGGGATTTGTTTCTGCTCGACATTTTAGGAGCTGCCAGAAATCTGTCCATAGAAAGGGACGAGAGAGTCTGAGAGGGGCTAATAAGCTTGTAGGTAACAGCGTATCTCTCCTCAGGGAGTATGCCACGACTGGGCTTTGACGGGAAAAGGAGGGAGGATATGACCCGCTCCAAGCCGTGGAGCGGGAAAGGGGGAGGAGAGATACTGTCCCCAACCCGTTTGGGTCCCTACTTTCTTGTGTCACAGTTCTTGCGGCGGTTCAGGCTGTCTTGTCAGCATATGCCTCAGGTGTTATATCATTTGCCGGATGAGAAGTATAGAGTTAAAATCTTGTTCACCACAGAGGTGGAGGGCAGCTGCACAGGGTGTGCTCTCTGTAAGGGATTAGGCCATACAGGGTTGCCCCAAGGAGCACTCAATCAGGACGGTCTACTGCCTAGGTGAGGTTATAATGGCCTCAATGCCCAAGTGTCAATACCAAGATGTCAATGTAGAAAATATTCCTACTATGTTATATGGTCTTCAGAGCATGTATAACAGCAAGGTAGAGTAGTACAGGGAAACACAGCAGTCACCTATGCTTGCCGTTCAATAGGCGCAATTTAGTCTCTTTGCTATTAGCTGGCTATGCCAGGTGCATCTAGTCCAAAACAACCGCCAGAGTTAGAAAGGTTACACTTCTCAAGTTAGATAAAAAAAATCCCCCACAGCAGCACAAGCAGTTTACCTTTGTGAAGGGAAAAGTTCTTATAGAATCATATCCATCCTAGCAGTCTATCAGTCTGTGGGTTATTATGAGACAGATGTGTTGGAATATGAATAAGCTGCATGTCGTAGGTATTATCACTCTTTACCTTTAACTCCCATATGCATCCGTTGTCACTAGCATGTCCGCAGTTACTTTTCACAAGTCCTTGCTATGCTGCCTGAATATTCCGGCTGCAGAGCCCAGTTGTATGGCGTAGTGATCTGTGGAGGATAGCTCCGGAGTGGAGCCCCGACCCTCCAGAGCCCTCTCAAAGATTCAGCCACCTCCGGTTACTTGCTAAGGCAATCCATCTACTGCAGTCGACCCCGGATCTAGCTGGCAGCCTCTCCTGTCAGCATCTGTGGTGGCGTGCAGCCCAGTGAGAGCAGGGGCAATCTGGCTAACAGACAAGGATGTTTATACGCTCCACGAGGGCAGTCAAGATGGCGGCCGGTCCCTGCAACATCTCCGGTGGTGAGGTTAGAAGTTATTACACCTCTCAAACCACAGCATCTACGATAGACGATGCCTCCAGGCTAAGCTAAGTCCCGCTGTAGCCAAGGAAAAGCTTGGGAGCCAGTGTGGTGCTCAAAATATGAGTTTTATTCAGGGTTATGCACAGAGTTCGTTGCAAGCACATCCACACTGTAGCTCCACCCACCGGAAGTCCAGTCATAAACTTATATTACCAAAATAAAAAGAGAAAGATATCCACCATATAAGTGGATATCAAAGAATGACAAGGCTGCACTCTAAATCCTTAATCAAAAAAGTTTTATTTAAACCTCTTCACAGTCATCAACCTACACCAAAGAAAACCTCTGGTGTGTTAAAACAAACACAAAGATACTTAAAACAAAACAAATAGGACCAGGTAAATAGTAAAATCAAAAGTTACGTAAATAGATGATTCAATAATGAGTAAAAACACAGGTACCTTAACTTGGAGCACATAAGTGTAAAAACATGCTCACAGAGCCCTTAGTAAGAAGTTCAGCAACAGTTCCCTGTAATACAATTTGCAACAAAAGGATACAACTGGAACATATCTTGCAATTCAGCCGTGTGGATCCTCAATCAAAAGTTAGTAACATTTGTTGCCACCGAATATTAAAGAGCACTTAGTGTATTTACACGCTCCCAAAATGTCATCACAGTTCTAGAGTGGCATACAGTTCTATTAAAGGGCTGCTAAACATTTGGATAAACAAATACCAAATCTCACCATTACGGACGAATCTGCCATTATCTATTCGCAATACGATTCCTTGCTGGCACTTCATTCTGGTTATTTTCTCCAGACTCGTCACAAGTGTAGTTGGCCGCAATGGGTTAGGATGTCTCTGGACAGAAAAGAGAAGTGGTAGGAGAAAAAACACAAATGGATGCTTAAACCTATATGAGTATGTCTTTTAGAAAGGAAAAATATTACTTCCAATACTATAGAATTACTAACGCCTAGATTTAGAGTTTTGCGGCCAAAGAGGTGCGTTAGCTACGCGTGCTTTTTTTCTCCTGCACCTTTTAAATACCGCTGGTATTTAGAGTTCACAGAAGGGCTGCGTTAGGCTCCAAAAAGGGAGCGTAGAGCATAATTTACAGACACTGCAACTCTAAATACCAGCGGTGCTTACGGACGCGGCCAGCTTCAAAAACGTGCTCGTGCACGATTCCCCCATAGGAAACAATGGGGCTGTTTGAGCTGAAAAAAAACCTAACACCTGCAAAAAAGCAGCGTTCAGCTCCTAACGCAGCCCCATTGTTTCCTATGGGGAAACACTACCTAAGTCTGCACCTAACACTCTAACATGTACCCCGAGTCTAAACACCCCTAACCTTACACTTATTAACCCCTAATCTGCCGCCGCCGCTATCGCTGACCCCTGCATTTTATTATTAACCCCTAATCTGCCGCTCCGTACACCGCCGATACCTACATTATCCCTATGTACCTCTAATCTGCTGCCCCTAACACCGCCGACCCCTATATTATATTTATTAACCCCTAATCTGCCCCCCACAACGTCGCCGCCAGCTACCTACAATAATTAACCCCTAATCTGCCGACCGCATCTCACCGCTACTATAATAAAGTTATTAACCCCTAATCCGCCTCACTCCCGCCTCAATAACCCTATAATAAATAGTATTAACCCCTAATCTGCCCTCCCTAACATCGCCGACACCTAATTTCAATTATTAACCCCTAATCTGCCGACCGGAGCTCGCCGCTACTATAATAAATGTATTAACCCCTAAAGCTAAGTCTAAACCTAACACTAACACCCCCCTAAGTTAAATATAATTTAAATCTAACGAAATAAATTAACTCTTATTAAATAAATTATTCCTATTTAAAGCTAAATACTTACCTGTAAAATAAACCCTAATATAGCTACAATATAAATTATAATTATATTGTAGCTATTTTAGGATTAATATTTATTTTACAGGCAACTTTGTATTTATTTTAACCAGGTACAATAGCTATTAAATAGTTAAGAACTATTTAATAGCTAAAATAGTTAAAATAATTACAAAATTAAATGTAAAATAAATCCTAACCTAAGTTACAATTAAACCTAACACTACACTATCAATAAATTAATTAAATACAATACCTACAATTATCTACAATTAAACCTAACACTACACTATCAATAAATTAATTAAATAAAATACCTACAATTATCTACAATTAAACCTAACACTACACTATCAATAAATTAATTAAATAAAATACCTACAATTAAATACAATTAAATAAACTAACTAAAGTACAAAAAATAAAAAAGAACTAAGTTACAAAAAATAAAAAAATATTTACAAACATTAGAAAAATATTACAACAATTTTAAACTAATTACACCTACTCTAAGCCCCCTAATAAAATAACAAAGCCCCCCAAAATAAAAAATGCCCTACCCTATTCTAAATTAAAAAAGTTCAAAGCTCTTTTACCTTACCAGCCCTTAAAAGGGCCCTTTGTGGGGCATGCCCCAAAGAATTCAGCTCTTTTGCCTGTAACAGAAAAATACAACCCCCCCAAACATTAAAACCCACCACCCACATACCCCTAATCTAACCCAAACCCCCCTTAAATAAACCTAACACTAAGCCCATTAAGATCTTCCTACCTTGTCTTCACCACACCGGGTATCACACCGATCCGTCCTGGCTCCGAAGTGTTGATCCAAGCCCAAGCGGGGGCTGAAGAGTGACGTCCATCCTCCGGCTGAAGTCTTGATCCAAGCGGGCAGAAGAGGACATCCGGACCGGCAAACATCTTCATCCAAGCCGCATCTTCTATGTTCTTCAATCCAATGACGGCCGGCTGATCTTCAAGACCTCCAGCGCGGATCCATCCATCTTCACCGACGACTTCCCGACGAATGACGGTTTCTTTAAGGGACGTCATCCAAGATGTCGTCCCTCGAATTCCCTCGAATAGGGTAGGGCATTTTTTTATTTTGGGGGGCTTTGTTATTTTATTAGGGGGCTTAGAGTAGGTGTAATTAGTTTAAAATTGTTGTAATATTTTTCTAATGTTTGTAAATATTTTTTTATTTTTTGTAACTTAGTTCTTTTTTATTTTTTGTACTTTAGTTAGTTTATTTAATTGTATTTAATTGTAGGTATTTTATTTAATTAATTTATTGATAGTGTAGTGTTAGGTTTAATTGTAGATAATTGTAGGTATTTTATTTTATTTATTTATTGATAGTGTAGTGTTAGGTTTAATTGTAGATAATTGTAGGTATTT
The DNA here is from genome assembly GCF_027579735.1 of Bombina bombina. Taxonomy (NCBI): domain Eukaryota; kingdom Metazoa; phylum Chordata; class Amphibia; order Anura; family Bombinatoridae; genus Bombina; species Bombina bombina. The sequence goes on from NC_069504.1 coordinate 570,958,373, forward strand.
TATTTTATTTATTTATTGATAGTGTAGTGTTAGGTTTAATTGTAACTTAGGTTAGGATTTATTTTACAGGTAATTTTGTAATTATTTTAACTAGGTAACTATTAAATAGTTATTAACTATATAATAGCTATTGTACCTAGTTAAAATAAATACAAAGTTGCCTGTAAAATAAAAATAAATCCTAAAATAGCTACAATATAATTATAATGTATATTGTAGCTATATTAGGGTTTATTTTACAGGTAAGTATTTAGCTTTAAATAGGATTAATTTAGTTAATAAGAAATAATTTATTTCGTTAGATTTAAATTATATTTAATTTAGGGGGGTGATAGTGTTAGGGTTAGACTTAGCTTTAGGGGTTAATACATTTATTATAGTAGCGGCGAGATCCGGTCGGCAGATTAGGGGTTAATACTTGAAGTTAGGTGTCAGCGATGTTAGGGAGGGCAGATTAGGGGTTAATACTATTTATTATAGGGTTATTGAGGCAGGAGTGAGGTGGATTAGGGGTTAATACATTTATTATAATAGCGGCGAGATCCGGTCTGCAGATTAGGGGTTAATAAGTGTAGGTAGGTGGAGGCGACGTTGGGGGCGGCAGATTAGGGGTTAATAAATATAATATAGGGGTCGGCGATGTTAGGGGCAGCAGATTAGGGGTACATAGGGATAACGTAGCTGGCGGCGGTGTACGGAGCGGCAGATTAGGGGTTAAAAAAATGTAATAGCGTGGCAGCGATGTGGGGGGACCTCGGTTTAGGGGTACATAGGTAGTTTATGGGTGTTAGTGTACTTTAGAGCACAGTAGTTAAGAGCTTTATAAACCGGCGTTAGCCCAAAAAGCTCTTAACTACTGACTTTTTTCTGCGGCTGGAGTTTTGTCGTTAGATTTCTAACGCTCACTTCAGCCAAGACTCTAAATACCAGCGTTAGAAAGATCCCATTGAAAAGATAGGATACGCAAATGGCGTAGGGGGATCTGCAGTATGGAAAAGTCGCGGCTGGAAAGTGAGCGTTAGACCCTTTCCTGACTGACTCCAAATACCAGCGGGCGGTAAAAACCAGCGTTAGGAGCCTCTAACGCTGGTTTTGACGGCTACCGCCCAACTCTAAATCTAGGCCTTAGTCTTTATATATATATTTTCATACATTTCTTACATGTGTTTAAGTGTATTCAACTTATAAAGCAAAAAAACCCTATGTTTTACAAGTGAGGGTCTTCAGCTGTGTGCAAAATATCCCTCCTGATCGCAGCTGTGTGTAATCAAAAAATTACTTAGGATGTCTCTGGAACAGGTAATTGGGTAATTATTTTAACTAGGTAGCTATTAAATAGTTAATAACTATTTAATAGCTATTATACCTAGTTAAAATAATTAACAATTTACCTGTAAAATAAATATAAACCCTAACATAGCTACAATGTAATTATTAATTATATTGTAGCTATCTTAGGGTTTATTTTATAGGTAAGTATTTAGATTTAAATAGGAATATTTTAGGTTATAATATGAATTAGATTTATTTAATAAGAATTTAGTTAGGGGTGTTAGGGTTAGATAGAGTTAATATAGTTAATATAAACTTACCCCCTTTGCTTCTCATGCCGTATCTGACGACATGAGATTAAGGCTCCCATAAGAGCCTATGGAAGCATGCTTTAGTGATCACAAAGCTTCTGTGCAATGTGAATGTGAGGTCGTGTTCACACTGCACCTAATCTGTAATACCAGTGCTTATTTGTGTGCTCTGGTTTTACTAAGTTGAGCACAAATATAGTTTTCGCAGAAGCAATATTTTGCGCTCAACTTGTAATCTAGCACTAAGTCGTCCTAGTAACTACTGCAGTTTCTTCATATCATCTTCCTACTTTTCAACGCATCCACTATAACCCCTTGAAAATCCACCTGTTTTCTGGAGCCAATACACCATTGTCCACTGCACAGTTGCCTCATCAGCTCCATCTAAATGTCTGATTCCCTGTTATCTCACTGCATTTCAGGGTGCACTGCCATCCTCTGTCAGACCTGTTCATCATAGAATTACTGGGCCATTCCTCCATATGTCCTATAAGTCACAGCTATCTCCTAAAACATGCAACATAGCACTGAGCATTGATTAGGATTTTTCTTGCTAATCACATTTGCCAGTATGCAGAATGCCTTTGAATAGTTTCTGAAGGTTTTTGGTAGATTCCTATACCTCTTCTCCTCCTCTTCTTTCTTGCTTGTAACACCTTTCATGTCTTCCTTAACTTCCACCACTTAATCAAGAGGCAGCAGGGAAAAAGCTCCAACAACTCTCTCTTCAGATCTTCTTTTGGTTTCCACCAACACATGTATTTGTAAATGTCTGACTGACCACAAACAAGGGCTATAAAATACACAACATATATATAGAGCATAACATTATACAATAATTAGAATAACATTGGAAACACATGGTGAGATCAAGTCACATGATTCTGATCACTGCTAGTCTGCAGCTGGTTGAGGACAAGAACAAAAACTTGGTACACTCACCCTTCACAGGGACAGAGTTTATGCCTGTTATACAGCAAATCCAAACATCCTACCTTATTAGTTTAAAAGAACATTGCAGTTAAAAAAAACAGTCACAATTACATAATCCTAATCATTACAAAAAGACATATTGTAAAAAAGATTTAATAATATCATTAATGTCCTAAAAATATATCTACCTTAATTAGAGGATCAAACATTGTGGGCCAAAATAAACATAGTTCCATTGCAATACCGGTCATATTGGTAATGTCAGTCATCACCTACATTACATTTCCGCATTACAGCATCCCCATTGATGTATATCAAATCCACCTATTCATTAACACGAACGTGACGTTGTCATAGCGGCGTATCCAAACCAGCTATGACTCATCATTACAACAACCAACCAAATGCCGTAAGGTGGAATTCCCATAAATATCTCAAAGTATGCTATACCAGGCACACTAATGCGATACATTGTCAGCATATGGGATACAAACTACAAACCTACATTGAACTAAGTCCTACGTAGTTATAAAAAGAGTATAATATGTCCAAATGTATCTTAAAGGAACTTGCAATACTCATTCTTTCCCTATCTTAAGGCTAAGTGCAGTCAATATCTATCCACTATTTACTACTATCCTCATGATACGAAAGTGAGTGAATAGAGCTCTAAAGTCATGTATAAATGCTTTTATACAATATAGTCAAATGGACAGACATATTTTAAACACACAAACCTGTGCATATAATCATAAACACAGATTGTGCACAAACCTGGGAACATGAGCATAGACCCGGGATGTGCACAAACCAGGGATTACAAACGCAATAGGCATCTATCCAAAATATTGCAGATGTATAAGTATAGAATTGCACAATCATCTATATTGTCTCTTAAGGCTATTTAGATTAACATGCTAAACAAATTGCGCACAAACCTACGAGCACACATGTGGTTAAATATAATATTACAATTAGTATCTTTACAGGAATACTAAACTCACAGTATGGAAAGCCGCCAGATCAATATTTTCATTTAACCCTTCAGGGAATAATGTCTTCAGCTTCCATATCCAGTAGGTCTCCCTCTGTCGTAACCTATTGAATCTATTGTAACGCAAAATTTGGGGATAAATTCAATAGGGATAATATGGTATGTATGGTATGTACCCTCATGCATAAGTTTACAATGCTGGGACACACTTTGTTTGTTATAGTTATTTTTGATGTTTATGTGGTGTTATCCACATCGAGTTCTTAAACATCTACTGGTGCGCCCACAGTACTGCTTTCCACAAATGCATGTTATTAAATATACTACTTAAACGCTTTTGCATGTCATACATGTCTGAATTTAAAATACTTCCCCTGTCGTATTAGATTTAAAACTCATCTCCTTATGTCCAATATAACTACATGTCTGACATCTACTTTTGGCACTTTTAAAAATCCATTTCTTTAGATTCAAAAAGCCAGATAGCTGTTGATTTTTCTCTTTGTCATTAGGCAGTTTCTTAGATGTCACCACCTTACTAGGAATATTCAGTATAGAGGCCCAGCACTTGTACCCAAGCAAGTAGATGCACGCTGTAGGGACCCTGCAGTAGTCCCTGGTATAATCCAAAGAATAGCAGAAAAACAGCAGCACCTTCTTAATGCAGTGAAAGTTCTTTTATTGATGGGACATCATAGCAGACAAAAAAGATACAACGTTTCGGTCACAAACTGACCTTAGTCTAAGGTCAGTTTGTGACCAAAACGTTGCATCTTTTTTGTCTGCTATGATGTCCCATTAATAAAAGAACTTTCACTGCATTAAGAAGGTGCTGCTGTTTTTCTGCTATTCTTTGGACCACCTTACTAGGGGCTAGACAATTTTTCAAAGTGGGAGCCCTCCTAAATATACATAATGGCTTTTCTCCTACAATCTCTTTTAGCATTGGATCATTTTTTAGAATAGGCCAATGTTTTTTTTTGTTTTGAATTTAGGTAAACTCTCATATTTATTCTCTCTATGGACTTTCGCCTGCAATAATTTATCCCTATTCCTTAAGGACGCTTGCGTAATACTCTGTGAGATAGTCTTAAGGTCATATCCTTTCTCTTTAAATCTATTAGACAGGAGTTCAGTTTCCTTAATAAAATCACTCTCTCTCTTACAGTTTCTCCGAAGTCTAAAAAACTGACTGTATGGAATATTGTTAAGCCACCTGGGGTGGTGATTGCTTCTCTTATCTATGTAGCTGTTGCAATCAACCTCCTTAAAAAAGGTTTTTGGAGTAAATACTCCCATAACTATCCCACCGCAGGGTGACATCCAAAAAGGCCATACTGTCACTACTAATATTGTGGGAGAGATTCCAAAATCATTATTATTCAAGAATCTTATAAAATTCTCAGCATCTACCTCCGTGCCATTCCAAACAAAAATCAAATCATCTATGAAACGACCATAATGGACGACGTTCGCCCAATGCTCAGAGGGGTACATATGTTGTATTTCAAAGTACCACATGAATAAATTAGCAAAACTTGGGGCGAACGTCATCCCCATGGCCATTCCACAGATTTGAAGAAAAAAAGTATCCTGATACACAAAATAATTATACTTTAACACAAAAAGAATAGCATTTAATATAAACTCTCTCTGTTTTTCTGGCATATATAAATCTAAATATTAGAAATATTTAACTGCTTTAAGATCAATATCATGTTGCATATTAGTGTATAAAGCTGTGACATCACAGCTAATCCAAATGCTATTCTGTAATCTCTCCGGTTGGATTGCCCCTAGTTTACTGAGTAAATCTGTAGTGTCCTTGATGTATAAGTCTAAATTTACCATAATTTTCTTCAAGAAAATATCAATATAACAGGATAAATTATACATCAGGCATCCAATTCCTAAAATGATGGGCCTCCTAGGGGGATCGACAAGACCCTTATGGATCTTTGGTAAGTGGTAATAATACACCATACTATGTTTAATTGGCACCAAAAATTGCTTTTCCCTTTTGTTCAAAACCCCAGGGAGTACCCATCATCAATTAGTTTTATCAATTCTCTTGAATAAGTAAGGGTAGGATCAAAAGATAAAGTTTTATAATATGATTCATCTTTGAGCAAACAATCTGCTTCTTTCAAATGCAGAATGCCTTTGAATAGTTTCTGAAGGTTTTTGGTAGATTCCTATACCTCTTCTCCTCCTCTTCCTTCTTGCGTGTAACACCTTTCATGTCTTCCTTAACTTCCACCACTTAATCAAGAGGCAGCAGGTAAAAAGCTCCAACAACTCTCTCTTCAGATCTTCTCTTTGGTTTCCACCAACACATATATTCCTAAACGTCTGACTGACAACAAACAAGGGCTCCTAAAAGCTGGATTCACCACCCTGTGCCATTGGGTGCTGTACTACCAATTACCCAAGTTGCCCCTCCATTAGGTCCAGGGGTACCCCCTGTTGCTCCCACTACTTGTGTCACCCCTAACTTAAATATAATTTAAATAAAACGAAATAAATTTACTAGTATTAAATAAATTATTCCTATTTAAAACTAAATACTTACCTATAAAATAAACCATAAGATAGCTACAATATAACTAATAATTACATTGTAGCCATCTTAGGGTTTATTTTTATTTTACAGGCAACTTTGTATTTATTTTAACTAGGTAGAATAGTTATTAAATAGTTAATAACTATTTAATAACTATTCTACCTAGCTAAAATAAATACAAATTTACCTGTAAAATAAACCCTAACCTAAGTTTTAATTACACTTAACACTACACTATAATTAAATTAATTACCTAAACTAACTACAATTAAATACAATTAAATTAAATAAACTAAATTACGAAGAAAACCCCCCACTAAATTACAGACAATAAAAAACAAATTACACATTTTTAAACTAATTACACCTATTCTAAGCCCCCTAATCAAATAAAAAAGCCCCCCAAAATAATAAAATTCCCTACCCTATACTAAATTACAAATAGCCCTTAAAAGGGCCTTTTGCGGGGCATTGCCCCAAAGTAATCAGCTCTTTCACCTGTAAAAAAAAAATACAATACCCCCCCAACATTTACAACCCACCACCCCACACTCAACCCTACTCTAAAACCCACCCAATCCCGCCCTTAAAAAAACCTAACACTAACCCCCTGAAGATCACCCTACCTTGAGACGTCTTCACCCAGCCGGGCACAAGTGGTCCTCCAGACGGCAGAAGTCTTCATCCGATCGGGGCAGAAGAGGTCCTCCAGATGGCAGAAGTCTTCATCCAGGTGGCATCTTCTATCTTCATCCTTCCGGAGCGGAGTGGGTCCATCTTGAAGACATCCGACGTGGAGCATCCTCTTCTTCTGACGGCCGATGACTGAATGAAGGTTACTTTAAGTGATGTCATCCAAGATGGCGTCCCTTGAATTCCGATTGGCTGATAGCATTCTATCAGCCAAGTGGAATTAAGGTAGGAAAAATCCTATTGGTAAGGATTAGTTTGGGCATGGAGCAGGCACTATGGCATTGTGACTGAGACTGTATATCATATTGGATATATAGGAGCGCCAGAGGCTATGGTATACCACAGGAGATTAGGTTTGTCTGTACCACTCACGTGAGTGGTACAGACAAACCTAATCTCCTGTGGTATACCATAGCCTCTGGCGCTCCTATATATCCAATATTGTACCTTTCATTAAGACCTATTAGGGGGTCTTCTTTATAATGTAGCAGGTATACTATCCCAGGTAGGAAAAGATTTTGAACCTATTTTTTATACTTGAATTGTCTGCCTAAGTGTTTTGTTTCGTATCTTTAATTTTTGCTTGAAATAATGCAATTGTGAGAGTTATGCCTAAACACTTAAGGAGCAGTGCATAAGCATATGAAATACTCAATTTAACAAGAATAGACTATATAGGCTAAATAAACCTGATAGTCTTAAAGAAATGCTTATGTTGCACTGTGAACAATGGATTGTAGTAATTAATTCGGTAGATTACTGGAACTTGTGGTTGAGAAAGAATTTGTGTCATTAAATTAAAATATAACCTTTATTAGTTTTATTTATAAAAAAGACAGCATAAATTGTGCGTGTATGCTACCCTGGAGAGAGTTAAAAGCACACTCTCTGTTGATTATATGATACTCAGCTTGTATGATATCACTGATATAGAGTACTTGGTAAACCAGTTTTAAGACCGAGTTTATATTATAGGTGTATCTGTGTATTTATCTATCTAAGGACTGTGTGGCCTAATATCTGGCCAGTCCTAGAGATTTTCCCAAGTGGGTATTTATATATGGTATACCTATTCTACTTAAACTTAATGGTTTTTATAGATAAATAGGCTTTAAGGCACTGTGAACATCGATGTCCGGTTATATAACCAGTATATAGTGAGCTAATACCAATGTATACACTTGTAATAAAATTTTCTGTGGAGACTGGGAGGTCTGGAGGATTACCTATATGGCAGTCTCTATATTGTATCACCAACACTTGATTATTGCGTTAACTTAGCAACTCTGACTGATATTAATTAAGTTCAGTATGATTGTGCACATAATATTGCATCAAGGGATAAGCTTGATTATGCAGGTGCAGCGGTTAACCATTTTTTTTTTTTTTTTTAAACGCTATGGTACATAGTAATAGCAGCTGCTTAAGCCTGTGAAAAACAGACTTGTTTTTTCTGTCACTCAATTTTGACTACAGTAGTATTACAGCGTTACTAAATTACAGCTTTTAATAGTATGACACAATGTGTCTGAATTTGTGTTAACTTAGTGATGACCCCTGTCAGTTGTTTTCCTTCTATGGTAGTGTACGATATTGTATAGACAAAATTATCTTTAGAACTTAATCCCCCAGATATTGTATTACCCACTCGTTATCGTATTATGTTATGCAAGTGCAGCGGTTACCCATTTTTATATACTGGGATAAATAGTAATAGCTGCAGCTTAAGCCTGTGAAAAGCCACAGGTTACCAAGTACTAATTAAGAAAAGTTTTTTTTAAGCTAAGATATTTTTTCTAATTATTACAACAAGAGAGGCAGTTAAAAAATAGCGAGGACCCCTGACGCAGCGTTTCACTAACGCATCCTCAGAGGGGTTACCCGGGCCGGCACACTTCCGGAAGTATATAGTATTCTAATGTCCCGCCTCAGATGTCTAATTGGTCAGGGATTCCTGTTCCTATTAGTGGAGCTTGTGTCAATCATAGAGTTAGTTCTGTCACGGAGGTTGCTATGGAGACGCTGTGTAACCGGCATGGTTACTGGATAACAAAAACAGTATATTATTTTGGAAAGTGAATACAACAGTGTTTAACGCTGCCTTGTTCACATCGTCTTGAATTACATTTATCTTTATTTAGGTCTATGTTCTTATAGTTTATCATAGTGAAAAAGCGGAACTGTTTGTTAGGATGTTTCACAATTAATGTATGTGTTTCTAGATAGTTATCAAGATTTGAAATGTTCGTAGTACTTTTGTTAAGTACTACTTTGATATACAAGTGAGAGGTGAAAAATAAAAATAAAAATAAAACTTAAGAACAAAAAACGTGTTAGAACTGTGAATAATGCTGAGTGTGAATTTAAAATAAAATAAAATAAAAATGAATTAAAAATAAAACGTCTAAGGACTTTACGTTAATTTAGTAAAACGAATCTAAGATCCAGCTTATGTAGGGATTCATTGTTTACATAATAAACAGTTGGCTAGAAATAAAGCCAACTATAGAGAGGTGTAGTGATAACTAAGTGTTTTAGTGTGATATTCTAAGTTTTTAAATTTAACTTAGAAAAAATTAGTTACTAAAAAGTCACCTTCCGGTGCTCCACAGTGGAGGGATGTGTTACTACCTATTTATTGAGTGAAACCATTGAAGTGATTGGGTGTGAGTAGAGGTTAAAATCTTGATTATAATTATTATATCACATTGATTATGAAGAATCATACATATTCAAGGTATGGTATGTTGAAAATGTTATCTCTCGGATATTGTATTGTTGTTTGATCCCTATATTAATTTTTATTTTTTTATTTTTTATATTTTGTTATTCCAGATAACCACGTCAGAAAAAACAGGACAATAAACCAAGACTGATTACGACTTACAACCCCCAAATAAAACAGATAACAACGATAATAAATGATCATTGGCATATCTTAAAGAATGATCCCCTACTAGCAACACAGATCGGGGACAAAGTTTCAATAGGATATAAAAGACCTAAAAACCTAAAAGACACACTGGTTAAAAGTCATTATATCCACATGCCTAAAAGAGCAAGTCAATCAAAAGGCATGTTCCCATGTGGGACATGCAGTACATGTTCCAAGGTACTGAAAATCAAGGACATTGTAGACAAATATGATAATAAGCATATACTAGCTGACCACTTCTCCTGCACCACAACAGGTGTTATATATGTCCTTCAGTGTCCATGTAAGCTGTTCTATGTCGGAATGACGACACGACAGGTGAGGACAAGGATATTGGAACATAGCAGGAATATTAAAAACGCTTATAAGGACATGGAGAAAAACAAACAAATAACAAGTGTAGCTAGGCACTTTTATCACAAACATGATAGCAATGATTCCTTGCTTAAATTTTCAGTATTACAAAAAGCGACTCTAGGCATTAGAGGAGGTAACCTAGAGCAAATACTACTTAAAATGGAGTGCAGATGGATACATCTATTGAATAGTGTCAAACCTCATGGACTTAATGATAACAACAACTATCATGTCTATCTGGAATAACAAAATATAAAAAATAAAAAAATAAAAATTAATATAGGGATCAAACAACAATACAATATCCGAGAGATAACATTTTCAACATACCATACCTTGAATATGTATGATTCTTCATAATCAATGTGATATAATAATTATAATCAAGATTTTAACCTCTACTCACACCCAATCACTTCAATGGTTTCACTCAATAAATAGGTAGTAACACATCCCTCCACTGTGGAGCACCGGAAGGTGACTTTTTAGTAACTAATTTTTTCTAAGTTAAATTTAAAAACTTAGAATATCACACTAAAACACTTAGTTATCACTACACCTCTCTATAGTTGGCTTTATTTCTAGCCAACTGTTTATTATGTAAACAATGAATCCCTACATAAGCTGGATCTTAGATTCGTTTTACTAAATTAACGTAAAGTCCTTAGACGTTTTATTTTTAATTCATTTTTATTTTATTTTATTTTAAATTCACACTCAGCATTATTCACAGTTCTAACACGTTTTTTGTTCTTAAGTTTTATTTTTATTTTTATTTTTCACCTCTCACTTGTATATCAAAGTAGTACTTAACAAAAGTACTACGAACATTTCAAATCTTGATAACTATCTAGAAACACATACATTAATTGTGAAACATCCTAACAAACAGTTCCGCTTTTTCACTATGATAAACTATAAGAACATAGACCTAAATAAAGATAAATGTAATTCAAGACGATGTGAACAAGGCAGCGTTAAACACTGTTGTATTCACTTTCCAAAATAATATACTGTTTTTGTTATCCAGTAACCATGCCGGTTACACAGCGTCTCCATAGCAACCTCCGTGACAGAACTAACTCTATGATTGACACAAGCTCCACTAATAGGAACAGGAATCCCTGACCAATTAGACATCTGAGGCGGGACATTAGAATACTATATACTTCCGGAAGTGTGCCGGCCCGGGTAACCCCTCTGAGGATGCGTTAGTGAAACGCTGCGTCAGGGGTCCTCGCTATTTTTTAACTGCCTCTCTTGTTGTAATAATTAGAAAAAATATCTTAGCTTAAAAAAAACTTTTCTTAATTAGTACTTGGTAACCTGTGGCTTTTCACAGGCTTAAGCTGCAGCTATTACTATTTATCCCAGTATATAAAAATGGGTAACCGCTGCACTTGCATAACATAATACGATAACGAGTGGGTAATACAATATCTGGGGGATTAAGTTCTAAAGATAATTTTGTCTATACAATATCGTACACTACCATAGAAGGAAAACAACTGACAGGGGTCATCACTAAGTTAACACAAATTCAGACACATTGTGTCATACTATTAAAAGCTGTAATTTAGTAACGCTGTAATACTACTGTAGTCAAAATTGAGTGACAGAAAAAACAAGTCTGTTTTTCACAGGCTTAAGCAGCTGCTATTACTATGTACCATAGCGTTTAAAAAAAAAAAAAAATGGTTAACCGCTGCACCTGCATAATCGAGCTTATCCCTTGATGCAATATTATGTGCACAATCATACTGAACTTAATTAATATCAGTCAGAGTTGCTAAGTTAACGCAATAATCAAGTGTTGGTGATACAATATAGAGACTGCCATATAGGTAATCCTCCAGACCTCCCAGTCTCCACAGAAAATTTTATTACAAGTGTATACATTGGTATTAGCTCACTATATACTGGTTATATAACCGGACATCGATGTTCACAGTGCCTTAAAGCCTATTTATCTATAAAAACCATTAAGTTTAAGTAGAATAGGTATACCATATATAAATACCCACTTGGGAAAATCTCTAGGACTGGCCAGATATTAGGCCACACAGTCCTTAGATAGATAAATACACAGATACACCTATAATATAAACTCGGTCTTAAAACTGGTTTACCAAGTACTCTATATCAGTGATATCATACAAGCTGAGTATCATATAATCAACAGAGAGTGTGCTTTTAACTCTCTCCAGGGTAGCATACACGCACAATTTATGCTGTCTTTTTTATAAATAAAACTAATAAAGGTTATATTTTAATTTAATGACACAAATTCTTTCTCAACCACAAGTTCCAGTAATCTACCGAATTAATTACTACAATCCATTGTTCACAGTGCAACATAAGCATTTCTTTAAGACTATCAGGTTTATTTAGCCTATATAGTCTATTCTTGTTAAATTGAGTATTTCATATGCTTATGCACTGCTCCTTAAGTGTTTAGGCATAACTCTCACAATTGCATTATTTCAAGCAAAAATTAAAGATACGAAACAAAACACTTAGGCAGACAATTCAAGTATAAAAAATAGGTTCAAAATCTTTTCCTACATAATTGTACTTTTACCTAGTGTGAATACTAGGTTTTCTAAAGAACCTTTTACTGAGAACTACCACAATGAGTCTACAAAATGATTTATTACTAAGACAACAAAAAAGATTGCAAGATCTAAACTCAATTTTTAATACATCAAATGAACCACCTCAAAATGTAGGGGAGGATCAGATCAATGATCTACTTTGCCAGTCACATAAGACATTATACAAACACACAAAGAGATGGTGGAACTTACACTTTTTTCAAAAGTACTTACAAGACAAAATGATCCCTAGAGGATTACGTATCAAAATGTTCCCTGGGTTTGATCTTAAAAAACAAGAACACATAGAAAGATGGGAAAAGGCTTTGACAACCTGCTCATTCACATTAATGCAGATATTAATCGAAGCAGACGAAGATGAAATAACTTCTTTAGAAACAGAAATAAAAACTTACAATGACAATCTAAAGAACTTTGAAAACTTAGAAAAATTCACTAATTTATATACTCAATATCAATCAGAGTTGGATAAACTTGAAAATGAACTCATTCAAACAAAAAAACAGAAATATCAAAGAGACCAGACTGACTATTTAAATAAAAGGGTGTATAAGTGGCAGAAAAGGTACAACACCCGCTCACAAAATAATAATCAGTATCAAAATTCAACACAGCAGCATGACAGTGAAACTGATATTTCAGACTCAGATACTTCCATAGAAAGCATTAACAGTGAAATGAGTATCCAACCCAGAGTATATACCAGGTTACAAACACAGGCCTTAACACCTAATGACCCATCAGCTCCCTCTACATCTACTAGTGCGTCCTCTTTTTTAGGCATAACAACGGGCAGGCAGCGCACTATACCGGGCAGCAATCAGGTGCAAGAATCGAGGCCCAACAAGCGCAAGCCAGCAACCACTCCTCAAAGAGAGACAAGAAGGAGACAGCCAAGCCCATTCTCCAAGATCAGGATGGGAACTTAAAAATTGTGAATCTAACTAGCCATGCTCTAGACCAAATCCACATCTCTGTTCTGTCCAAAGGTCTTAGTTTTTGTCCAACAAACAAACTAAATAAATTTGAAGTTGTCAAAGATATAAATCTGTACACTAGAAAGCTACTTTTGAAAAAACTATATGCCAAGAAAGAACTCGGAGATGATTGGACTATGACAGATCAACTAGCCTTACAAGATCTACAAGACTTGCTCAATGATAACTCAGATAACACATCCCCAGAAACTGACTGGAGACAAAAAATCAGAAATAAATCTAAATATGTTCCTCCCAGCCATTTATCACCTCAGATCCAAGTATTCAATGAAATTGTATGCGAAAAAATAGAAAAACTACCTGATTTCAAAATAAGATCTAATCTTACCAAACAAGAACAAAAAGCATTAAAAGAAATCCACACATGGCATGATACCATCATTAAGCCATCTGATAAGGGGGGCAACATAGTCCTATGGGACAAGAATATGTACCTTGAGGAAGCTACTAAACAACTTGACAACAAACATTGCTATAAGAAATTATTCGGCAATCCCACAGCTATGTACAGTGAAAAGTACTGTAAAATCATAGACAAGGCATATAAGGATAAAATTATCAACAGTACGGAAAAACAATTCTTATCACAGCAACACCCTACCACAGCCACATTCTATATGATTCCCAAGATACATAAGGACATCCAGAAACCTCCAGGCCGGCCTATAGTGTCAGGCAACGGAAGTCTAACTGAAAAACCGAGTCAATACATAGACCAACGACTCAGAGAATATCTATACACACTACCATTGTATGTTAAGGACACTATGGAGGTGCTGCAAAAACTGGATAACATGACACTATCCCCTAACTCGTTCATTATAACGGCAGATGTGGAATCATTGTATACCAACATAAAACACCATCTGGGTGAACAGGCAATTTCTTACTATTTGAGTACAAATGTGAATGATAATCAAGATCATAATCAATTCATCAAAGACCTATTACATTTTGTACTTCATCATAACTATTTTACATTTAAAGATCGTTTCTATTTACAAACACAGGGTACCGCAATGGGTACTGCCTGTGCACCCACGTACGCAAATTTGTTCTTAGGTTGGTGGGAGAACTTAACGGTATTCACTGGAGACAATGATAGATTTGTGCAGTACATTCCTTGTTGGATTCGGTATATAGATGATATACTGTTCATCTGGGAAGGCCCCGAACCAATACTATGTGAGTTCATGGAAGTCTTGAACAACAATATATTGAACATCAAACTCACATACGAGTATAGTCAGCAATCAGTTAACTTCTTAGATCTACAAATACAAGTAGACCAAGAAGGAAGGGTGAGCACAAACATATACAGAAAACAAACAGCAACCAATACCCTACTGTACCATACCAGTGCCCATGCCCCCTGTACTCTCAAGGCCATCCCTAAAGGGGAATTCACAAGGCTGAGGAGGAATTGTTCTGATTTGAGTACATTCAGGCAAGAAGCCTCTAAATTATCTAACAGGCTACAAGAAAGAGGCTATAGTAAAAGGTCCATAAAAAAAGCTAAAACTGAGGCATTACAGCAAAACAGACAAAGGCTTTTACAACCACGTCAGAAAAAACAGGACAATAAACCAAGACTGATTACGACTTACAACCCCCAAATAAAACAGATAACAACGATAATAAATGATCATTGGCATATCTTAAAGAATGATCCCCTACTAGCAACACAGATCGGGGACAAAGTTTCAATAGGATATAAAAGACCTAAAAACCTAAAAGACACACTGGTTAAAAGTCATTATATCCACATGCCTAAAAGAGCAAGTCAATCAAAAGGCATGTTCCCATGTGGGACATGCAGTACATGTTCCAAGGTACTGAAAATCAAGGACATTGTAGACAAATATGATAATAAGCATATACTAGCTGACCACTTCTCCTGCACCACAACAGGTGTTATATATGTCCTTCAGTGTCCATGTAAGCTGTTCTATGTCGGAATGACGACACGACAGGTGAGGACAAGGATATTGGAACATAGCAGGAATATTAAAAACGCTTATAAGGACATGGAGAAAAACAAACAAATAACAAGTGTAGCTAGGCACTTTTATCACAAACATGATAGCAATGATTCCTTGCTTAAATTTTCAGTATTACAAAAAGCGACTCTAGGCATTAGAGGAGGTAACCTAGAGCAAATACTACTTAAAATGGAGTGCAGATGGATACATCTATTGAATAGTGTCAAACCTCATGGACTTAATGATAACAACAACTATCATGTCTATCTGGAATAACAAAATATAAAAAATAAAAAAATAAAAATTAATATAGGGATCAAACAACAATACAATATCCGAGAGATAACATTTTCAACATACCATACCTTGAATATGTATGATTCTTCATAATCAATGTGATATAATAATTATAATCAAGATTTTAACCTCTACTCACACCCAATCACTTCAATGGTTTCACTCAATAAATAGGTAGTAACACATCCCTCCACTGTGGAGCACCGGAAGGTGACTGTTACAGAAGCATTAGTTATTTTGTTGTGAAGAGCTTATTTCCCAGCAGCAATGCCTGAACCAGCAAGCCAGCGCCTAAGAAGGGCTCCAAGAAAACCGTAACAAGTATCATTTCATAAAGAGTTAACTCTTTTTTTTTCAGCTTTTAGAAACTATTGTCTAATCACCTCTGGAGCCAGACTGCTAATTGATAAGATGAACTTGTAAACTTGTTATCTTAAGTACTGTAATCCTATTGTGGCCTGTCAAAGGACAGTGCTCTCTATCTAAATGTGTGATGGGGGATTTTGTGCTTCCCCCCCTCTCCCCCTGGGAGTGCCCTGTGTGCATGTAACCTTAATAAAAAGCAGGCTGGGCATCCCAGTCCTGAGTTCTTGTTTGACCCTCAATCGCAGCGTTGACTCGTTTTTGTGGGCAGAAGGGTATCCTAGCTGTACTGCAGCTAAGGGAGATTATTCTATATTTGCGAGACTCATATAGAATACTATGGAAAGCAGCTTCTCCCCTCTTTAGCAATAGGGATCCAGGCTACTAAGCGGTCCATCTCTCAGCGAGACTAAGGGTAACCGTAACATTTGGCGGCAGCGGCGGGATTTTCCTGGATTTCCTAGGAGAGGTACAGAACGGATGGAGAGCGCTTACGAAAAATTGAAGCGTACAACCCTAAAAGATTTACTTGAAAGCAGAGGGGGGTACGCCAGCAACCGGCCGAGGAGAGAGCTGATCGCAGAATTGACCGAACTGGATCAGAGCTTCACAATGGCGGAAACACCGACCACGATTAGTGACGAAAAAACCAGGATTGTTCGGGAAAGGCTCTCATTATACGGGCCGAACCCCTCCATGGAATTGGTACAGCAGTTGATGGCGGAGGCGGACGAGGATATACGAGAGACTCGAGCCCACGAACTCAACCTAGCGAATGCACACCGCAATGCTGAAGCCCCGCAGGTAATCATCCCTGTCGAAAATGCTGGGAGGCCCAAGATACCCTATGCGGCATTTCGACCCTTCCTAGAGAGCGAGACAGGGATTGATGAATATTTGGCGGACTTCGAAAGGCAATGTGCCCTGCACCAGATTCCCAACAGAGAGTGGCCCACGATATTGTCTGGGAAACTATCCGGGCGAGCCCTGGAAGCCTTTCGTACTCTGGGTGCTGAGGAAGTGACACAGTATGAGCTAGTTAAGGAGACACTGTTGCGACAGTACGCTGTAACTCCGGACACGTATCGCCGACAGTTTCGGGGCACGGAAAAGAAGCCTAACGATACCCATATGGAATGGGCGCACCGAATGCGGAGAGCGGCAAATCACTGGCTGAGCGGAAGTAAAGCGGTGACTGGGGAGGAAATTTTACAATTGTTTCTCTTAGAACATTTTTATAATGGCATGGAACAGCAAGGGAAGGAATGGCTGCGAGACAGGCGGCCTTCTACCTTAGAAGAAGCAGCCAAATTGGCTGATGAACATTATGACTCCCGTCTTCACGAACCCATGAACTACCGAGCTCCAGCACGGGTCGAACCCAGAGAGGTTTACCGTGCACCCCCTCGTGCTGAATTCCGAGCCCCGGTGCCCACAGGGCCCGTCCGACACTCAGGACCACCCAATAACAGCTCTGAGCGTCCCAGACCGACTTGCCACCGATGCAAGCAACCAGGGCATTTCATGGCTAGCTGCCCCCTTAATACGCACCAGACACCCAGGAATTACAATTACCCCTCTGGGTCCTATCGTCCGGCCCGGGCCCTCTGTGTTAACCAAGAGGCCCCTATGGAGGGATATGTGGGGCCGCTTCACGAGGCAGACCCTGTATATGCTGCCTCAGATAACCGCCAGCACCATCGGCAGAGGGTATGGCTCGAGGGGCGATCTACCGAGGGATTGCGAGACACAGGGGCTACTATCACGCTGGTACAGAGTCATTTGGTGCCAGAGCACAAGCGATCCGGACAGACTGTGGCCGTTAGAGTGGCGGGGGGGGATGTGTACAAAATTCCAACAGCTAAAGTGCATCTTGATTGGGGAGCGGGAAAGGGGGCTGTGAACGTGGGCCTAATGGATAATTTACCTGCCGAAGTACTACTGGGCAACGATTTGGGCCCCATGACTTCTGCCTATGCTCCAGTATGCAACAACGAGGCGGACCCAGTGACTACACGGGCCCAAGCCCGGACGGAGCGAGAGCTCTCACCAGTGCGGGAGACACAGGTAAGACCTACCCCGACCTTGCCTGACAGGTTAGGCCCCATACCCTGGGACACCCCAGATGCTTTCGAGGCAGAGTCTAAGACTGACCCGACCTTACAAAAGTACCGGGAACGAGCAGAGACCGGAGGGGGCGGGGCAGATAACGAAACATTCTTATGGGAAAAAGGGAAACTATACCGCTGGACAGAGAAAAGGGGACAGCGTAGGCGACAGCTGGTAGTGCCCCACAAATACCGTCAAGAAATCCTCAAAATAGGCCACGACATCCCCTTAGCAGGCCACCTAGCCGTTACCCGTACCCTACACCGCATTACTCACACGTTCTTTTGGCCAGGGGTGCACGCTGACGTTAGAACTTACTGTAACACCTGCGATGTGTGTCAACGAGTAGGAAGGCGAGGCGATCACCCTAAAGCCCAGCTAGTAAATATGCCCATTGTAGAGGAACCCTTCAGCCGGGTTGCTATTGACCTAGTGGGACCACTGGCTACCCCTAGTCCCTCCGGTAAGCGATACATTCTTACCGTAGTGGACTACGCTACCAGGTACCCAGAGGCTGTCGCCCTATCCAACATACAAGCGGATACGGTAGCGAATGCACTAGTACAGGTGTTCTCCCGGGTAGGATTTCCAAAAGAAATCCTATCCGACCGAGGCACCCAATTTACGGCTGAATTGACCCAACAACTCTGGCAGGTTTGCAAAATTAAGTCCCTCCTGAGCTCCCCATACCACCCCCAGATGAACGGGCTGTGTGAGAGGTTCAATGGGACCCTCAAGCAAATGCTCAAGACGTTCACTCAGGAATACCGAGACTGGGAACGCTTCCTGCCGCACCTCCTATTTGCTTATCGGGAGGTGCCCCAGGAAACGACAGGGTTCTCTCCCTTCGAGTTGCTCTACGGAAGAAAGGTACGGGGACCCCTAAACCTGATCCGGGAGCACTGGGAGGGAGAGATGGAGGCTGACGGTGTCCCAATTGTGCCATACGTGCTGGAACTCAGGGACCGAATGGAGCAATTAGCCAAATCCGTGCGGGCTAATCTCCAGTTGGCCCAGAGAAGACAGAAAGTATGGTACGATCGGGGGGCCCGAAAGAGAATCTTCACCATAGGACAAAAGGTGTTAATACTTAAGCCGGTGAAGACAGACAAATTGCAGGCGTCCTGGCAGGGTCCCTACCAGATCGTAGAGAAAAGGGGAGACACCACTTATGTGATAGCTAGCTGCCACGACAACAATCTTAGAAAGACATTCCATGTAAACCTGCTCAAGGAATATTTTGAGCGACCAGAGAACGTGACGGCCGTATGTTGTTCCCCTCAGGAAGACCCCGACAGTTTACCCATTCCAGACCTATTAGAAAAGAGCCTCCCCACAGGTATAGTGGCGCAGGTTCAGATAGGGGACCGACTTAGCCCCACTGAAAGGGAGCAGCTCAACCAACTCCTCCAGTCCAAACACCTCACCTTCTCCCCGAAGCCAGGGTACACTACTTTAACCACCCACCAGGTAGATACTCCGGGACAAGCTCCCTTGCGCCAGGCTCCGTACCGAATCCCCGAAGCAGTTAGGACAGGAATGAAGAAGGAGATCGATGAGATGCTCCAGCTCAGGGTAATTGAGCCCTCCGATAGTCCCTGGGCCTCCCCAGTTGTCTTGGTGCCCAAGAAAGATGGGACCACCCGGTTCTGCGTAGACTATCGGAGGCTCAATGAAAAGACCGTGACGGACGCTTACCCTATGCCCAGGGTAGACGAGCTACTCGATCGTATAGCCAGGGGAAATTACCTGACCACTATTGACCTCTGCAAAGGTTACTGGCAGATTCCCCTGGCCCCGGAGGCTATCCCCAAGTCGGCATTCGTCACTCCATTCGGCTTATATCAGTTTAGGGTAATGCCGTTTGGGATGAAGAATGCCCCAGCTACATTCCAGCGCTTGGTGGATAGGCTCCTGGATGGCTTCCAGAGTTTTGCTTGCGCCTACCTGGACGACATAGCGATCCACAGTGAGTCCTGGGAGGACCACTTAGCTCATGTGGGAATGGTTCTGGATCAGATCCGGGCTGCTGGCCTGACTCTGAAGCCAGAAAAATGCCACTTTGGGATGGCCGAGGTACAGTACCTGGGTCACCGGGTGGGGTGTGGAAAGCAGCGACCAGAGCCGGCCAAAATAGAAGCTGTCGCCAATTGGCCCACCCCCATCACTAAGACTCAGGTCCTAGCCTTCCTGGGCACGGCAGGGTACTATAGACGGTTCGTACCAGACTACAGCACACTTGCCAAACCCCTGACTGACTTGACCAAAAAGAACTTACCTCGACAGGTCCTGTGGTCTCCCCACTGTGAAACGGCTTTCCAGGCTCTCAAAAATGCTCTAATTAACGCTCCTGTCTTGGCGGCCCCAGCCCTTAACAAACGTTTTATCGTCCATACAGATGCTTCCATGTTCGGGCTGGGAGCCGTCCTCAGCCAAGTAGGCGAAGATGGAGGGGAGCATCCAGTTGCCTACATCAGCCGGAAGCTCCTGCCCCGCGAAGTCAGCTATGCAGCGGTCGAAAAGGAGTGTTTGGCTTTGGTGTGGGCATTAAAGAAATTGACTCCCTATTTATATGGTCAGGAGTTCACTCTGGTCACCGACCATAACCCGTTGGTGTGGCTGAACCGGGTCTCTGGAGATAACGGCAGGCTATTACGTTGGAGCTTATCGTTGCAACCCTTCAATTTCACCATTACTTACAGACCTGGGAAACAGAATGGCAACGCCGACGGGTTGTCCAGACAAACCGACCTCAGCCCCGCATAACCAGCGGTCTGGACAGCCTTAGTCTGCCCCGAAAAGGGGTCAGACCGTGTCTGCCAGAGTGTTCCACAGAAAGGGAGCACTGTTACAGAAGCATTAGTTATTTTGTTGTGAAGAGCTTATTTCCCAGCAGCAATGCCTGAACCAGCAAGCCAGCGCCTAAGAAGGGCTCCAAGAAAACCGTAACAAGTATCATTTCATAAAGAGTTAACTCTTTTTTTTTCAGCTTTTAGAAACTATTGTCTAATCACCTCTGGAGCCAGACTGCTAATTGATAAGATGAACTTGTAAACTTGTTATCTTAAGTACTGTAATCCTATTGTGGCCTGTCAAAGGACAGTGCTCTCTATCTAAATGTGTGATGGGGGATTTTGTGCTTCCCCCCCTCTCCCCCTGGGAGTGCCCTGTGTGCATGTAACCTTAATAAAAAGCAGGCTGGGCATCCCAGTCCTGAGTTCTTGTTTGACCCTCAATCGCAGCGTTGACTCGTTTTTGTGGGCAGAAGGGTATCCTAGCTGTACTGCAGCTAAGGGAGATTATTCTATATTTGCGAGACTCATATAGAATACTATGGAAAGCAGCTTCTCCCCTCTTTAGCAATAGGGATCCAGGCTACTAAGCGGTCCATCTCTCAGCGAGACTAAGGGTAACCGTAACAGTGACTTTTTAGTAACTAATTTTTTCTAAGTTAAATTTAAAAACTTAGAATATCACACTAAAACACTTAGTTATCACTACACCTCTCTATAGTTGGCTTTATTTCTAGCCAACTGTTTATTATGTAAACAATGAATCCCTACATAAGCTGGATCTTAGATTCGTTTTACTAAATTAACGTAAAGTCCTTAGACGTTTTATTTTTAATTCATTTTTATTTTATTTTATTTTAAATTCACACTCAGCATTATTCACAGTTCTAACACGTTTTTTGTTCTTAAGTTTTATTTTTATTTTTATTTTTCACCTCTCACTTGTATATCAAAGTAGTACTTAACAAAAGTACTACGAACATTTCAAATCTTGATAACTATCTAGAAACACATACATTAATTGTGAAACATCCTAACAAACAGTTCCGCTTTTTCACTATGATAAACTATAAGAACATAGACCTAAATAAAGATAAATGTAATTCAAGACGATGTGAACAAGGCAGCGTTAAACACTGTTGTATTCACTTTCCAAAATAATATACTGTTTTTGTTATCCAGTAACCATGCCGGTTACACAGCGTCTCCATAGCAACCTCCGTGACAGAACTAACTCTATGATTGACACAAGCTCCACTAATAGGAACAGGAATCCCTGACCAATTAGACATCTGAGGCGGGACATTAGAATACTATATACTTCCGGAAGTGTGCCGGCCCGGGTAACCCCTCTGAGGATGCGTTAGTGAAACGCTGCGTCAGGGGTCCTCGCTATTTTTTAACTGCCTCTCTTGTTGTAATAATTAGAAAAAATATCTTAGCTTAAAAAAAACTTTTCTTAATTAGTACTTGGTAACCTGTGGCTTTTCACAGGCTTAAGCTGCAGCTATTACTATTTATCCCAGTATATAAAAATGGGTAACCGCTGCACTTGCATAACATAATACGATAACGAGTGGGTAATACAATATCTGGGGGATTAAGTTCTAAAGATAATTTTGTCTATACAATATCGTACACTACCATAGAAGGAAAACAACTGACAGGGGTCATCACTAAGTTAACACAAATTCAGACACATTGTGTCATACTATTAAAAGCTGTAATTTAGTAACGCTGTAATACTACTGTAGTCAAAATTGAGTGACAGAAAAAACAAGTCTGTTTTTCACAGGCTTAAGCAGCTGCAAAAAAAAAATAAAAAAATAAAAAAATGGTTAACCGCTGCACCTGCATAATCGAGCTTATCCCTTGATGCAATATTATGTGCACAATCATACTGAACTTAATTAATATCAGTCAGAGTTGCTAAGTTAACGCAATAATCAAGTGTTGGTGATACAATATAGAGACTGCCATATAGGTAATCCTCCAGACCTCCCAGTCTCCACAGAAAATTTTATTACAAGTGTATACATTGGTATTAGCTCACTATATACTGGTTATATAACCGGACATCGATGTTCACAGTGCCTTAAAGCCTATTTATCTATAAAAACCATTAAGTTTAAGTAGAATAGGTATACCATATATAAATACCCACTTGGGAAAATCTCTAGGACTGGCCAGATATTAGGCCACACAGTCCTTAGATAGATAAATACACAGATACACCTATAATATAAACTCAGTCTTAAAACTGGTTTACCAAGTACTCTATATCAGTGATATCATACAAGCTGAGTATCATATAATCAACAGAGAGTGTGCTTTTAACTCTCTCCAGGGTAGCATACACGCACAATTTATGCTGTCTTTTTTATAAATAAAACTAATAAAGGTTATATTTTAATTTAATGACACAAATTCTTTCTCAACCACAAGTTCCAGTAATCTACCGAATTAATTACTACAATCCATTGTTCACAGTGCAACATAAGCATTTCTTTAAGACTATCAGGTTTATTTAGCCTATATAGTCTATTCTTGTTAAATACTATCCCAGGTGCTGGATACTTTTTTCTTTGTTGAGACTGTATATCCTTTCAGGGGATGAAAGGGTTAATTTTATTTAGGCTCGGTAAAGATTTTCTAACTGAGGGTCTGTTAGTTTTTACTTTTATTGAGGAAGGAGGTGTTTTGTCAAGCTTGCGGTCCTGTGACATTCAGGACCTATATAGCAGATTGAAGCTTACAAGGTAGTGATTTTACATTAGAGCATTGTGTTTCTGTGGTGTACGCTGTAGTCAGTGTAACCAGGAAGTGGATACTCTTTTTGTTTCACGCCTCTCTGTGGCGCAGTAGTTTTTAAGCCAATCAAGTGACGCTCCTTCGGCTTTAGATTCAGAGCAGTGCCGGCTGCTAGATATATTCTCCAGAGTTAGTGGCAGGTAGGCGCCTCAGCTAAGATTGAGGTGTGGGGTATCCTGAGGTTTGTGTTTGTTTGTTTATTTATTTTTTTAGCACATAGTTACTCGTTTAAATTGGTCAGTTTTTTTTCTGTGGGGATATGCCCTAAGCTAGTAAGGAGTGTGTCACTAGCAAACGTTTTATTAAGCAGTGGAAAGTAAGCTTGCTATGATCATGTCTGATACGGAGCAAGAACCTGCTCTGATGAATGCTTGTATTTTATTCTTAGAAGCCCAGATTACTTCTCCTATGCAATTCTGTTCCTCATGTGTTAAGAAGACTTTACAGTGTAAAGAAAATATTTTTTTTTTGCTGAGCCTAATGACTCTCAGGGTGATGCTGTTCAGGTAATGCCACAACCTTCTCCTGTAACATCCCAAGCCTCAATGGCGTCACATACAGTGCCCTGCGGTTCCTCTATAACTCCTAGTGGACTTTATTTGAAAGCAAATTGAAATTTGTACAGGATCTCTTCTCCCTGGGTGTGATAGTTCCAGTCCCAGTTCAGGATCAGGGACTAGGTTTCTATTCCAATCTGTTTGTGGTTCCCAAAGAAGAGGGAACTTTCCGAACTATTTTAGACCTGAAGTGTCTAAACAAATTTCTCAGAGTACCGTCCTTCAAGATGGAGACGATCCGTTCCATTGTTCCTTTAGTTCAAGAGGGTCAGTTCATGATGACCATAGACCTGAAGGATGCTACCTTCATGTTCCCATTCACAGGGATCATCACAAGTTTCTGAGATTTGCCTTTCTAGACAAACACTTTCAGTTTGTAGCTCTTCCGTTTGGCCTTGCCACAGCTCCCAGAATTTTCTCAAAAGTCCTGGGGGCTCTCCTTGCAGTGGACAGGGCTTGGGGAATTGCAGTAGAGCCATACTTGGACGACATACTGGTTCAGGCACCATCTTTTCAACAAGCAAACTCTCATACAGAGATCTTGTTGTCTTTTCTATATTCCCACAGATGGAAAGTGAATCTGAGAAAGAGTTCCCTTGTTCAAGCTGCAAGGCAGTTTTCTTAGGGACTATAATAGATTCCCTATCAATTAAAATATTTCTTTCATCTTGCCACTCTTTTTCCAGTCTACTGTTCGGCCATCAGTAGCTCAATGTATGGAGGTAATTGGTCTGATGGTTGCTTACATGGACATAATTCCCTTTTCTCAATTCCATTTGAGAGCTTTGCAGTTATGCATGCTCAGTCAATGGAATGGAGACCATGCGGATCTGTCTCAGAGGATAGATCTAGATCGGTCGACAAGCCATGGTGGCTTTCTCAGGAAAATCTGTCTCAGGGTACAGGATTTTGGAGACCTTCCTGGGTGATTGTGACCCCGGATGCCAGCCTTCTGTTCTGGGGAGCAGTTTGGGACTCGTTAAAGGCACAGGGACGAGATGAGTCTTCTCTCCCCATAAACATCTTAGAGTTGAGAGTGATTTTCAATGCGCTGATGACTTGGCCTCAGTTTTCTTTAGCCCGTTTTATCCGGGTTCAGTCAGACAACATAACCTCAATGGCTTACATCAACCACCAGGGAGGAACTCAGAGTTTCTTAGCCATGAAGGTGACTCAGATTATTCAGTGGGCGGAAGCTCACAATTGTTGTCTATCTGACATCCACATTCCAGGAGTGGACAACTGGGAAGTGGATTTTCTGAGAAGACAGACTTTTCATCCCAGGGAGTAGGAACTCCATCCGGAGGTGTTCTCCAGCTTAACCCTCAAATGGGGGGTGCCGGATCTGGATCTGATGGCATCTCGGCAGAACCCCAAACTTCCAAGGTATGGTTCAAGGTCAAGGGATCCACAGGCCATTTTGATAGATGCTCTGGCGGTTCCTTGGAACTTCAGTCTGGCATATCTGTTTCCTCCGTTTGCTCTCCGTTCATGAGTCATTGCTTGTATCAAGGAAGAGAGAGCGTCAGTGATTCTAATAGCACCTGAGTGGACGTTCAGGATATGGTATGCGGATCTAGTGGAGATGTCATCTCTCCCACTTGGAAACTGCCTCTGAGGAAGGACCTTCTTCTTCAGGGACCCTTCCTTCATCCAAATCTCATTTCTCTGAAGCTGACTGCTAGGAGATTGAATGCCTAATTCTGTCTAAGCCTGGGTTCGGTCATTAAAACCATGATTTAGGCTTGCAAGCCTGTTACTAGAAATATTTACCATAAGACATGGCATAAGTATCTTTATTGGTGTGAATCCAAGGGCTACTCTTGGAGTAGGGTCAGGATTCCTAGGATTTTGTCTTTTCTCCAGGAAGGTCTGGAGAAGTGCTTGTTGGTCACTACTCTGAAGGGTCAGATTTCTGCCTTATCTATTTTGCTACATAAGCGTCTGGTGTATGTGCCAGATGTGCAATCTTTTTCTCAGGCCTTGGGCAGAATCAGGCCTGTGTTTAAATCAGATGCTCCTTCTTGGAGCCTTAATCTTGTTTTTAAGGTTTTGCAGCAGGCTCTGTTTGGGCCAATGCATTCCTTAGATATTAAGTTGTTATCTTGGAAGGTTTTGTTTCTGATTGCTATCTCTTCTGCTCAGAGAGTTTCGGAACTCTCAGCTTTACAATGTGCTTCGCCTTATCATATCTTTCATGCCGATAAGGCGGTTCTTCGTACTAAGTTGGGTTTCCTTCCTAAAGTTGTTTTGGATAGAAATATTAATCAGGACATTGTTCCTTCTCTATGTCCTAATCGTTCTTCTCAGAAGGAACATTTGTTGCACAGCTTGGATGTTGTGCGTGCTCTAACATTTTATCTACAGGCAACTAAGGATTTTTGCCAGTCTTCTGCCCTGTTTGTTTGTTTTCTGGGAAACGTAAAGGTCAGAAAGCTACTGCTACTTCTCTTTCTCTCTGGTTGAGAAGTTTTATTCCTTTGTCATATGAGACTGCTGGAAAGCAGCCTCCTGAGAGGATTACAGCTTATTTCACTAGGGCTGTCTCATCTTCTTGGGCTTTCAAAATGAAGCTTCTGTGGAACAGATTTGCAAGGTTGCAACTTGGTCTTCTCTGCATACTTTTTCCAAATTTTCCAAATGTGATTCTTTTGCCTCAGCTGAGGCTTCGTTTGGGAGAAAGGTTCTTCAGGTGGTGGTGCCTTCTGTTTAGGTCTACTTGTCTTGTCCCTCCCTAGTCTTCTGTGTCCTCTAGCTTGTGTATTGGTTCCAAGCAGTAATTGAGGACG